>NC_066315.1:124987373-125287373 GCF_022539315.1 Serinus canaria
ATTTGATCCATGTTTTCACACATGCACGCATTGTGTTAGTGTCTAGACTAACTACAGACTGAGAGGAGAGCATCTTTACTCCACAGAATCATTTTGTGGCACATACACAGAGCACACTTACATGCAATATCTGATGTCAGCACTCTTCTGTCACTTTATTGCATATATATATATATATAGAGAGAGAGAGAGAAATTGGTCTCTTAAAATATCTAACACTTCAAATTGCTTTTTGTTTTTAAATTTTTAAATATCAACAACTTAAAGATTTAATTTTGAATTTGGATTTGAGATGCTTGGGGGCAAAAAAAAAGAAAAAAATCCCCAACCAAACCACAAAACTGGTGTGAAACCTTGCTCTGATAACTTAGATCAATAGCTCTATTTAGTAGAACTATTTGTTATTATTCTGTGCTTTATGCAGCTCTAGAGGAGACATTGTCTGTGCCCTGAGCATTTTTTAATGGTGTGACTTCATCCTGCATATCATAGTGGTGATTGGTCACAATTGCAGTAGAAGGGTAAAACTAACAAGCAGAATAAGGGAGCTTGCTCTTGTATAATTCAAAGTGTGGCTGGGAACTTCACTCAGAGCAGTCCCATAGCACAAGTAATGCCAGATAATGGAGAGCATAAATAAACAACTCATTTCCAAAAAGTCCATCTGTGTAGGCACTGCCATTTTTTACCACAGTGAGAAGGACAAGAGATTTGAATTCACATCTCTGTGCTGTCTTGTCCTGTGCCTAGTGCTTTACCTTCCTGCAAGAAGGCTAACCCATGGCTAACAGGTGTTCAGGTTTAAATTGGAACCAAAAACATTTTACTCAATCCAATCTGCCACAGGATTTGCAGGATTAAGGCTTAAATGGATGAAGTGTCTAAAATGAAAGGACAGACTACATTAGTACATGGAAGACGATTCAGTCTTCAAATGTACTTCCTTAGAATGATTCTATGTGGGCCTCTCACAAAGGGCTTTTTTAATATATTTGGTGACAGAAAAGTTACATCTTCCCTCATCACCTGTAGTACTAGCATGCCTGTTAAGTTGCTGATGAGATGCACACTGTAAAGTCACTTATGTTTTTATGCATTTATTATCGATTTTGGTGTATTGCAGTAATGTACCATTGAGGATGAATCTGGAGTAGCATGGCAGCATGCAATGAACTGTAAATCACATAAAAGACTTGAGATAGCTGTTTCAGTTCGAAGGGAGGCTTGATAACAAAAATTATGTGAGTCACTAATAAAAGGTCTTTTCTTTGCAGTGGTGCAAGGAGGAGCAATGGATGGAGTCTACAGGCTGGTGCAGTTTCACATTCACTGGGGATCCTGTGATGGCCAGGGATCTGAGCACACTGTGGATGGTGTGAAGTATGATGCAGAGGTAGGCTTTACCTTCTCCAATCTTCTTTGTATAATGAGGGGTTTTTTTTAAGTATTCCACCACAGTAGCACTTTCACTACAGATCTTCATAGGAGATGGTTACTGTAGACAATTTTGGTATGATGCCACCTTAGAACATAGTCCTTGCAAGAGCACGACATTAGACTTGTAATTTTTCTCAGCTACTTCATGTCAAAGAGAAACAGAAATCCTCACATTAATAATACCTGGTTTTTCCCCTGCTTTCTCAGTGACTCTTGGAAATTATGAAAAAGAGAATTGCAGCACATCTGTACATGCACATCCCCTTTTCCTAGCTTTAATTTTTAACATCAGAGGTATTTATAAAAGCAGCAGAATAATTTTGGGGCAGATATTTTCATATTTTGGTAGCAAAGAATCAAGGGTAGCTGTAAAGAGGGCAGACAGTGAAGTGCAATCTTTCTGTCTGGCACTCTTTGTGATACCCCTGAGACCACTTAAAACTCCATAGTACAGTCTGATACAGAAACTGAGTGACTTTAGTACCTTGCATCCTGCCTTTCCTCGTCCCCTGTTTAGAAATCTACCTCTGGTTTCTGTGACTGACTTCTAAAATATATTAACAAGTACACATTTGTGGAACATACCTGTGATTTGCATTGACAGATACAAGAAATTGCCCCCAAATTCATTGGCTCTGCTGCTTTTTCATGAGGGAAGTAGCTTTTGTCATATCTGAGAAACTTTCAATTGCCTTCTGTCTTTCATAGTACCATAATTGCTTGTTTAACTTGATTTGCAGATGTGGGGAAACAGCCTGATGAACTTAAATTAGAAATAACTTGGAAAATAAAAAGAAAGTAACATCCTGGTTAACATGACCAGGAGATTAATTTCATATTCTTTTCCAAGTGTTTCCAGTAAAGGACAGGACTGTTTTTTTTAAAAAAAAAACCTTCCAAATTGTGAGTCAAATCTGTAGTTGATATGTCTCCTCTGCTTATTCTGACACTGGCAATATATGTCAGTGTGGTAAGAACTCCAGAATATATAGCATTAAAATACTACATCGAAATCCTGTGGGCTGTATGTGGGAAAAAACTTATGCTGAAGATAACAGGAGTTTCACCACATGAAAAGCAGAATGATACAGCCACAGCTTGCCTTTAAAACTCACCAGGGACTAGGAGTGAGGAGCAAAATAAAACACATTACAGAAATCGCTTTGAATAAATGAAACTTTAAAGTAGATAAATAATTCAACAAATTCTTAACTGTACACAAAAGCTTTCAAACCTCAGCAGCAAAACACCATCTTGCTCTTAATAAATTACTTCCCTGCATCTTTATTTGTGAAGAATTCTGGATGGAATATCATCTTTACAGTACTTCTTTTTTTCTTGCTCCCAGCTCCATATTGTTCACTGGAATACAAAATATGGTAAATTTGCTGAAGCTGTGAAGCATCCTGATGGTTTAGTTGTGGTGGGAATCTTCATGAAGGTTTGTTAAACTTTTTTATTATTTGTCCAGCACATTCATTGTGTTGTGGGGAGAGCCTAAGAACAGACAATAGAGAATAAGGCAGCATTGTCCTGTAGTGTCCAAATCTGTAGCAAACTAGGTGGTGCTCCAAATTCTTATCTTCCTTTATCTATAAAAATTTGACACTGGCTATGGAGTATGACTGCCATCCATCACTGTGGCAGCCCTGTGGCATCATTCTTGCCTTCATCAAGAGAGTGATGCTCCCTTACCAGTAAAAGGTGACGTGCATAACTGACCAAGTATGTGTGAATCTGCAGTGTGACCAGCCTAAATAACACCTACTTTCATTTTCTTGTCACTGTTAAATGCCAGAGTGTTTTGTGTTAGTTGAATTGTCTTGACATCTAGCTGGAGGAGCTGTCTGCTCCAGCAGTATGTAGTATTCCATCCTGGCCTCACTGAGGGTGACTATTTTATTAGGAGGGTGACTTCCATAAAAGAAGAACAGCTTAGGTCCAAAAATAAATCCACACACTGTAAATGAAAATAGCTTCATTGTGTCCAATGTCCTTGGCTGACCCGTTTGTGCTCACTGTCAACTGGCAGGATTTTAGAGCCTGTTTAAGTCACTGTACTACTCCTATTATGTAATGAAATGCAGCTGGAAAAAAGTTTCCTTGAGAACTGTAACAGAAAACTAAACAGTTCCTTGAGAACTGTAACAGAAAACTTAAGGTGTCATGAGGATGCATGGTGATTTTAATTTTCTTATGGTTTGTGTTACAGGTGGGAAATGCCAAGCCAGAGATGCAGAAGGTTGTGGATGCTCTGAGCTCCATTCAAACCAAGGTAATACTTGCTGTCTGTGCTGATGGACACTCATCACAACTGTGCTATGTTATCTTCTTTGGAAAGTCAAGTTTTTTACTTCTTCCCAGCCTTCTGCATATATGAAAGTAAAATGAACTTTCCTGCTATCAGCACAGGAGCTCCTATAATTCTAAAAGCAAACCAGATTGGAATGAAGTTGAGGTAGAGAGCATGGAGTAGTAGAAACAGTGATTATTTCCTATCTTTGTGACTACATTTCTCTGTTTTTTTAACTGTATTTAAACCTATAGGACAGAATTCATCCTTCTAAACTACATTCCTAGATGCCCTTTCTAGTCTGTGATAAAAGATGGAAAAGGCATTTCCTCTCATCTGTGCATCTGTGGGTTAAATTTCCTTTTTCCAAGAGGGCATGCTTCTCTTGGCTATTTCTAGAGAGAGTTCAGATAAACAGTTTGATCAGGATATATAAGTTAGGGGAAAAAAAGTCTTGCTGTATCTTAAATATTGTGTGCAGTGTGTGTGATTTTAGTGTGCTGAGTAATGAGAAACTAAAAGTACTTAGTGAGTAATTAGGCACCTTCATAGTGGGTAAAGGCCAACGAGAAATGTGGACAGGAAAGGTAAAAAATGAGACTGTGCTGTCATATTTCTCATCAGGTGCCCTTTGTGGAAAAGGGATGATGCTGCTCACTGCAATGGGCTCTCCAGCAGGTCTCACAGCTTCTGTGTTTCCCATGCAATCAGTGTACGTGGCACCTGCAATCTCATTGCTTTTCAGGCAGGGTTAAATCTTGTCTCTAAGACCAAGGAACATAAATGCAACATCTGATATGAGAAGCAATATCTTGAAAATCTTGTAAGAAATGTATTGCTGAGTTGGATTAAATGTATTTAATCCAAAAGATACTATAGTTGGCATCCAACACTTGATGCCAAATTCCATTTCTGCCTTCCTACAAACGTGGAGCTTTCCTAGGAAACCTCACTGCTGCAGTCCTAGTGTGTGTATGTGTTCTCTCCCTGACATCAACCCATCTGCTTACTTTATTGTAGGGAAAGCAAGCTTCCTTTACAAATTTTGACCCCACTGGACTCCTTCCTGCATGCAGAGACTACTGGACCTACCCTGGCTCACTGACAACACCACCATTGCTTGAATGTGTGATCTGGCACGTTCTGAAGGAGCCCATCACTGTGAGCCCTGAGCAGGTAGGTTTCCAATGGATGTGCCAGTAGATGTGTCCTGGACTTGCAGTGATGGCTTCAGTTCAGCCCACCAGGTGATCTATGAAGTGTCAGTGTTAGTGCAGAGCTGTGCAGGGTATTAGCTAGCACCACATGTCAAAAATATCTGTCTGAAGGGGTGATCCTCTTCTGACAGGACTCTGCTTCTGCCTGTGGATGCAGTTTGCTGTAGAATGTAAGGTTGTCTTCTATTTGAGCACTCCAGGGAAGGTGGGGGGGGAAGCTAAAGAATTATCAGGTATTTTCCAGATGCATGGTTAGAGCTGTCATGTGGTAAAAATCTGGAAAATTGAGGCATGCATGAAAGGACCATTTGCACATGCAGAGTTAGTCCAGCATGTATTGTGTGCATCAGCAGGTTTGCTGTACATGCAATTACCTCTCTGGGTGTGCTTGCCCTGAAAAGGCCAGGTTTACAAAGCACCTGGGGACCATGTGTGCTGCATCCACAGTCTCACCCTGTGAGTAGTAGCTGTAGAGTGTACAGTAGAGCTGTAGTTGGTCTGTTGATTTTCCAGCATTTCCAGGACACTGAGCTCTTTTTGCAAGTTATTTGTCACAGAACAGACTGGGAAATCCTACGCAGCTTTGTGAAGATTCTAACAAAGCTCCCATTGTTTGGAAGAGGCAAAATTTGCAGATCCCACAAGTCTGCTACCTAAGAAAATACTCTGTTGACCAGCCTGAGAAGGATAGTCTTCCTAGTAGGAAGAAGCTTGTGAGGATTAAATCACTCTTGGCCCCAGCTTTCTGTACTATCCATTAATGAAATTATGTACAGGCAAGATTCCATTTTTGGGTTCAGATCTGTGTGCTTGAGAGATATAAATAGAATCTAGAGCCTATAAATACAAAACAGCCCTGAAGGGCTTTAGTTTAACCTTCAAGTTCCTAAGTATCTTCTATTGATGGTAGATATGCTAACAACCTGCACCTAATTCTAGGGGGTTTCTGACAGGAAAGAAAATGCAGCTGAGCTGTTTTAGAAGTTAACATAATAAAAGATAGAACATGTGATGAGGAAGATCTATTGGAAGTAATAACTATAGCAGTGTTTGATTGTCTTTAGTAAACTGCAAGGGAGCATTAAAATTGACACTACTCCAAACTATTCCTATTACTGTTGATAATCCAAAGTTTGCAAATATGGTTTTATTACAAGGCAGGAGCACACCACCAAAGTAGTGGGTTTTTTCTACTCTACCTACTCCAACCACCTACAAGTGGTAAAAGTTACCACTTATTTCTGCCTTACACATCCCTCCATGTTATCATCAATATTTCCACACTGTGTGGCAGTTTGCTTTTTCATTCCCATACTGAACAAAACAAGAAGACATAAATAAGAGTATTGATTCAAGGTTTAAGGTGGTTAGGTTTTCCAAAGCTGAAAAGAAGCTGAATAACAGTAGGGGATAGCAAGCCTGCTATCACTTGTTGTGACACAGCAGTTCCTGGCAGAGGCTGAGCTCTGAACTTTGTTCTGCTTGGTCCTGAATGTGGAAAAACCTGGCCTAGAACCTGATTTGTAGGAAATCCTGTGTCACACCTACATACATTCATCAGCACTTTTACCCATCTGTGTGAGACTATGTTTGGCATGGGTTATTATTTTGGCACAATCTTTTTGTGAGATTTGGAGATTCCTATTTAGACATGAAGGTGCTTTTGTTACATCAGATTGTGCAAACACCAGCTGTACTTTAAGAACAAGTATCATAACTATACTGTATGCTCCTGTTGATGTAAAGCAGTTTTCCCCTCTAGCAGCATTTGAAAATCAGGATAATTTGAATTCATTCAACAGCTTTATTTTGACCCAAGGGTAAAGCCATTTTTAATTGTTATTATTTCAAGTGGACTTTAAAAAACCAGCCAAAACTGTATAACTTGCAGAGGATTCTGAAAGTATTTCAATTCATATCTGGATCAAGGACAAACAGCTCTTTGCTTGTGGAGTTCAGAAAATGTGCATCTATGTCCTTGTTTTTTGTACTTTCACAGTTCTTGCCAGGATATTTTGTGGACAGGAGAGGCTGTGTCAAGGTTGGAAATGGTGTGGATGAAATGCAGACCCGTGGGTGCTGATGCCATCTCTCGCCTACTAGTACTGGCAAAACTTTGGGTCAGAGCTCTGCTTCAGGCCCAAGATGTGTAGTTTCAAATAGTCCTGCTGAAATGAGAGGATGCATTTGAGGATATTTGTGCCTTTTCCCACAGATGTGCAAACTCCGTGGCCTTTGCTTCAACGCTGAGAACGAGCCCGTGTGCCATATGGTGGACAACTGGCGCCCGTGCCAGCCTTTGAAGAGCAGAGAAGTCAGAGCCTCCTTCCAGTAACCTCAGTGCCGAGAATGTTAGGAATTGCTGTGTGTGAGGAGCCCCTTTTGCTAAGCCCAGATCAACCCTTGCCATGTGTGCCCAGGCAACATCTTGTCTCCCAGATCCATTCTTTCTTTTGCTCTGCATCTGAAATGCCGGCTATTGGAATGTGAAAGGCTCTTGGCTGAATGGGGAAGGGTTCTTAAGCTGTGGGGTTGGGGGAGGCAGGGGGTGGGTGGCTTGTGTGCATTTTGGTGACTATTACTGCCACTGACATAACAGTAAGTTGGCCACTTGGGAGAGGATATGGTGGTAGCAAAATAAGCCATTTTTAAGAAACCTCATCTACTGGTGTGATAGTACACGTAACTAACCATAACTTGAAGCTTTGTAAGAAGCACAGGAATACAGAATCTAGCTATAATTTAGAGGAAAAAAAGGTATTTTGAGAAAGTTAAGCAAAATGAATATTTAGAATTAGACTTCTTAGATTTTAAGAAACTGACATGTAAATATTTTTGAGAATATTTTGCATTTTTACCCGTGCTGTCAACAGCCTTAGTTATGTCTTAATGGTAGTGTTGGGTTTTTTAATTAAAAATGTTCTAAATTAAATGTTATCTTTAAAAGTTGTTATTACCATAGAAATAATACAAAATATCTTTTCATTGAAATAATATATGTTCTAATTTAAAAAGGAAAATAATATTGTATTTTAGATAACTTCTCTAATAAATCTATACTTCTATTTTTGCTTCCCTGCTGTTATTTTAATTCTGCTAAGGAGTCACTAATCTGTTTACATCATTGCATATTAAACATAATTACTAAACATATACCTTGAGAATTGGCTTCAGTGACACTGAACATGAATGCAAGACTATATGGATATGTTAAGAAATTTTCTCTAATTAGGTATCTTGTCTCTGATAGAGGAAGGAAGTGTTAGTTTTGAGCAATCACTATAAATTATCTTCAAAATTGAATGTATAATGAAAGATGCTCTCACAAAACTTTTGTACAAAATTCTACTGAAGAATGGGCTCATTAGATTTTGTTGCTAGCTTTTAAATTAATTTATTATGAGTTTTCTACCCCATCAGGAATCACTTCGTAATTTATAAGGTATCAGTTGGGCAGGCTATGTTCTGAAGCACCTGGATCTTGAAATGTGTGTGATGGAAATGAAGATATCTTGAAGTGCATACAAAGAGCTTCAGAAAAAATGTGTCAAATCTCAACCTTTGAGAAGCTTCTGCATGTAAAATGCCCACCATCCTATCCCCACAAAAAAAACCCAAAAAACAAAAAACAAAACAAAACAAAAACCAAAAAAAAAAACCCTAAAAAACAAACCCACAACCAAAATATGGATTTTAAAACTCTAATCCCATACCTTGACAACTATGATAACCTGAATTCAAGGCAGTAAGACTGCCTGAGGAGTGGTAATCTCATTGGTACACAAACAGCTGAAAAATTATCCAGGCTAGAACATGATAGAGAATGTGAACTAATGGCTGGGGTATAAACCTGGAAATGCCCTTGAGGTTCCAGCCACAGCTGCAATAAAGAGTTTCATATCTTATATTTCATCACACTTCAAGGTTGCTCCATAAATTATAGCTAACAGCGAAGATAATCAACATCAGCCATATATTTATCATCTTGTTTGTGCAAGTCTGTTTACCTGGAATGTTGCCAGTGCCATATGTTTGCCTTTGCTGAGGATGAAGTACTTCTGTATTCAGCCAGACAGTGCAAGCTGGTGTTCCTAGGTCACATATTTGGGTTCAGGAAGAGCATGTATTCTGTCCTACCTGTGTGGTCTACCAGGCAGCACTGGTCTTTTTTCTTTTTCTGGAAGTAAGCCAGAACCATAGAACAACACCTCAAAATCCTTACCAAAAATAAACCCTTTCCAGCCCTCTTCAGAATAAAATCATACATGAACTTACCACAAATTCACACTTTGCGGTTTGATTGAGTGCAATGGATAGATAACCTGTTCCAAGGGAGACATCTATTAAGTCCAACCTGGAAATAAAGAAAGCAATTTCCTTGGCAGTCATGATTTGTTTCCTGAACTGTGAGTTCAGTTAAGATAATGGTGAACAGAAGCATTCAGCTCTTCTTTCTGACCTTATTTACTAACTGCTCATATAAAGAATTTGTCATTAGGTCTTGCTGTTGTTACACAGCAGACTTAACACCTATTCTAACATCATCCTGTTTTAACTGGAAAACTGTTGCTAAATTCATAATGTAAATTAAGAGATCACTTTGGTCATGGAACCAAAGATGTTCCAGCACATATAAGTGTGTTACTGTGGAGTAGGCAGCTCTGATTAAAGGGAAATTCACTTAGTAGGAAAAATAATAAGGGCTAGTGCATTAATTTGATATCACCCTAGGATAGTCAGCCAGCACTTGGATGGGGGAAAGAGGGAAGCACATTCACTTGCAAACTGTTCATTTTGCACAGTTTGTGATCTTGTCTGGCACTTGTCTGCCAACTCCATGTGTTAGAACATTTTATGATTTTTCCACTGCTATTTCTAAGGCTTGGATGTGTCCTAGATTGACATGGGCGGGTAGAACTGTGATTAGAGATGTTCCCTGGAATATAAGATTAATGATGCCCTGCATACAGTCAGCAATATTTATAGAAGTCCAGATAGTTTATAGAAGAGTATCACTCACTAAATGACAGCTTTAGGATTTTCTGACTCTCCAAAGGAAAGCCGTGCAAGCAACAGCTGTGTCAAATCTAGTACCATAGAAACAAGGAGTGCTGAAAGTACAAGCAGTAGCTTTATTGAAAAACTCCCATGGACCCTCTAACATCCACCACTTCCTCTTCCAAACCGCAGCACCCCATACATTCATGTAGCACTTGGTGACAGTTGCTTGCACGGAGTGTTTGGTATATTTTAAGTCTGTTTGGGAACTGGACATTTCACTGCTGTGCACTTCCTCTTTCTGTGTGATGGCAAACAGCTGTGCTGCCTTGATGCCATCAACGGCTCACTCAAGCCATGAGGCTCCCCAGCCACCAACATCCTAGAGGAAGATGCACAAAGTTTTTCAGGAATCCTTAACTAATTTTAGACCACGTTTCACTCTTGTTTTTTATCCAAGCTGCAAACCAAAGCCATTTGGTTTGGGTATGTCCCCAGCCCATTGTGGGTTACAGTGCAGTGATTCTGACATTCTCTCATTCTGGAGAGCTAACGAGGATCTCTCCAGAATGCTTACTTTGTTCAGAGCTCAAAGCAACACAGCTCTGTTGCCTGAGCTGATGCACCCAGATGCTCAGCAAGCTCACTGCTAACATGGAGTAGCTGCGCTGCTCCTAACCTAAAAATCCTAAAATAGTCAGTTTTGTCCAGTGAGGATGTCAGTGCACTCCAGTGTATTAAACAGTAAAAAGATACCCTCAGGTCATTTGGAAAAAGGCAATACATAAGCCTTGTTTTTATAATCTTGCATGGGGTAAGGTATCCTATGTATGTATAGAGGCAGTCCCTGCTCTTTTTCGCTCAGTGTGAACTCACGCACTGAAAGAGTGGAAAAATGCATTGATACCATATGCAATAAACAAGTAACAGGTGCTTATTAACTACATTGTTTTCCCAAGGAAGAGGGTTTAATGAGGCTTGTAATAATAATCAGTGGTCAAAGACCTGGAAAATTCGCTGCTGGAAAATTCCTTCTGTCTTGGGAAGCCCAAAGTGAAAGGACCTTCACTCCAGTGAACCTGCAGGGTTTATCAGTGTAAAAACTGGAGCCCTTGAGCATTGAAGGATCCTCTTTGCCCACCTTGTGCCACCCTACCTTACAGAGGAAAAAGCAGGCTGGTGTAATGACTCACGGGATATTCTCTCCCTTTCTGCTCCACAGCTGGGTCTTCAGGAGTCCAGTGCACCCAAGCAGGGAAATGGAGAACCCTTTCCAAAGCAAAGGAGGAGGGATATCCAATGATCCTGGGTTTGTGAAACTGTGTAGCAGCAAAATACTTTGTTGGAATTACTCAAAGGTCAGGGAAGAGCTTCCTCTTTCCCAGGCTTAAATCCCTCTTCAATCAGCTGACTTGAGCTTGATTCAAGAAAAGGAACATGAGCATATTTAATAGGCTGACACATCAGGTGATGCAGGATACTGTAATTTGGATGGTGCATCTCTTTACCCCTTTATTAGCAGTATAAAAAGTCATATCAGAACTTACTATAAATAGGCTAATTGTTTTATTCTCAAATGACAGTGTTGAATAATAAATTCCTTGAATCAAAATCAATATTTAAATGCTTCTAGATACTAGCACTGAGCATGTGTTTCTGTTGTTTTAGTGGTTAATAGTCACACTTCAAGAAGGAAGGTAGAAGTAGAAAAAAAACAAAAGCAGCATTTGGCTGGAACAAAAGAGATAAACAAGGCTTGAAAATATACCATCCTCACTCCAAATCTGTTCATGGGAGACATTTAAAAGGACAGCATTTTGCAGATCAGCTTAAAAGAGGGTGGTAAACATAATTTCCTCCTACTCTCAGGCCCTCTTAAATACTTTCTGATTAGTAATAGAGTCATACCCAGACTGCATTTTGAAATCAAAGTATTTTAAATTATTTTTAGAGACATAAACAAGTGTTCAATTAAAGATAATGCCTACAGATACAAAATGCACCAGTCCCAGAATGAGTAAAATTCCCCTGCTGAGAGTTCTTAAATGTCACCTTCTGCTCTGCATCTCCTAAGGTTCTCTCTCCCTGGAGAAGAACTCGTTGCATCATCGAGTGTACGGGGGGAGAAACACCAGAAGTTAAGGCCTGATCATGAAAACTCTGATGTGACTAATCACTTACATGAGTAATCCTATCCATTAACCAAAGTTTAATTGGTTTCCCACACACATTGCACAGGAAGGGCCATTCTCCTTCCATGAGTAGTAGAGGTAGGAGGGTGCTTACTTGAAAGGTCATGTGTCCTGTTCCTTTCAGTTTCAGTTTAGGGATGTTTCCTGAGGAATAGTGGAAAGGGGATAAGATGTTATGTTCTCAGTAATATAAACCTTTGAAAAACTGTTTATTTTTGTCATTTAGAGACATTTTTCTTAGAGTGGATATGAAATAGAAGAACAATATAGCAATTATCACCCAAAACAAATATTCCTCATCAAGCCAATCAAGTATTTAGTACTTGGGAAGTAGTCGCTTTATCTTTGATTTCAACCCTTTGCACTTTGATCAAAACTGCACCTTTTGAAGTGTTCACTATCCATAATAAGGAAAAACTGGGTCGTATGTCTGCTCCAGTAAAACATAATGTGTGTTTCAGACACCACAGATCTGCTTATGGTTGCTTAAAGAAACTAGAGATTCCCACTAGGGGTGAAAAGAAGCTTCATTAAAAGCTGTTTCAAGGACTCTAATGAAACTAATTGCCCAAGAGGGATAGAGAGAAAAGAAAGAAGTAGGTCTGACATAGGCAGCCATCACTCCCAGTCATTGCATTCCTGGTGACTGCAGAGCTAATGACACCAGACTCTCAGGAAATTCAGTGCCTGCAAGCTTGATTAGGTAAGACAGCAGGTCTAATCTGCATTTAATGAATGATTCAGGAATAACTTTAAGAGCCTAACTTTATGGTAGCAGGGTGCTGACAGAATTAGGTACATGCTCTGTGCCTATCTTGTGACCTAGCTAATTATGGGTTTTTAGAACAGTTATTACACTTCTTCCATCCAGTTTCATAATTTGTTGTCTATTTATTCTGCCAGCTAAGATCTAGCATTTTGTTAAAACTTATGCTGCCATGAAAGCAGGAGCAGGAGCTAGAAAATAATAAAGAAAAAGGAAAACTGACTAAACCTGATATTTCTGCAGTGCAGTGTAGGCAGACAGATATTTATGCCTCCATGGAGCCCCAGAATGTGTGTATTCACAGAGATCCGTAAGAGGATTTTGACCTATATTGGTCTGAGTGATGAAAATATAAAAGCAAATGCAAACAAAGAAAACTGATCAAATATAAAAAGAAGATTAGGACATCATTCTTTTTAATCCTAATAATATTTTATTTAAGATAGGGAAGAATGACAATTTACTTTTAAGAAGTGGTTTTTAGATGAAATATTTTTCAAAACTAAATCATTTGTGAATGTTGGCAGCATTGCAAAATGTCACAAAGGGAAAACTATATTGATAAGCACAACCTCCAGCAACACCATTGATTCCTGAAGTCTAAAAACCCTTCAGCATGCTCCTTTTGCTCCAGCAGGGAAAACCTGCTGAGGCACATCTGAAGCTATGTGTGCCAGGGTTCCAGCAGGGAGGTGTTGTGTTCAGGAGACAGAGAGACACCACCCTTTTCAGGCCTTTCTGAATGCCTTGGTCCTTCAGTCACTGACATGTATGTTCAGAATTCATTCAGCAAGTGCCACTGATGAATGCCTCCCTGCACCTTACCTCAGGCATCACACAACCCTCACTTTCTCTACTCCCACAGTCTCCATCACCTACCTCCTTCCCTAGCTAGGACCACAACACAGTGGTCTAGACTATCACGTGCTCTGAGTGTAGATTCCCATTTTATGTTCCGTGTCTTAAAAATACAGAGCCTGGGATAACCAGGGCACTGTGAAACAGTGTCACACTGACAAAGAAAAAAGTTGCTACCAAAATAATATACTGATAACCTACTGAGTGGCTGAGCTATGGCCACTGGTTCCTTTCTTGTGGTTAGCAGATTAGGTTTCTCCTGTGGTTTTCTGGTTTTGTGTCCAACTGAATTTCTGTAGAGCTTTAGACAGCGGTGTGGCTAAAAGCAAAGACATTTTGAACTATTACCTGCATTTCACAATGGATGAAATAAAAGCAAACACAGAAATAAAAGTGATCTACAAAGTCATTCTCTGTACAATCAGAAAAAAAAGCCCAAGGTTCATACATTAAATAACAAGACTATTTTTACTTCCCAGCAGTAAGAAATGAGCCACTGATTGGAAGAGCAATAGAGATGTGCTTGAGAGAATGAGGGCTCTCAGCCCTTTGAAGCAGTCAGGGGAATCTGGGTTAGACAGTGGCACCACCGGCCATGCAGCCTGTGCTCAAACAGCTTTGCACCACAGAGCTTTCCTCCTGCAGGCTGCTGTACATCCCACCAGCCTCGTGAAGACTGTGACGCAAGATTTCCGCAGACTTATAAGGTTGAAAATATCCTCAAGAGCTTCAGCTCTTGCAAGGCATTTCAAGATGTATGCAAAACCTGCTGCAACAAGCCCAGTCTGGATGTGCAGAGCTGAAAAAAGTGGCACACTCTGCAGTATTTCTCTTGTAAATCCTCTGTTCCAAGGGACTGAAATGCAACAATAATTAATCACTGCAGGACGGAGCTAGGCAAGAAAACGTTCCAGATAAGCACACACTATTTTTCATAATATTTTTCTTTCAGCAAAACTGAAAATATTGCACGTGTATGTGAAACACTGGGCAGATTACTCCAGAGCCTTGAAATTAATTCATTTTCCACGTTAATAAAAATAGATTGAACAGCAAAAACTGGCATACCATGAGATTTTGTAGTAATGGAATTTCACCAGATAAAAATGCTACAACCAAATTAGAGCCTGTCTACCTCTGTTCCCATGTCTCAATCAAAGGTCCTTTATTTAGCCCTTCCCCCAGTTCTGCAGGGTTTTTTTAAACACAAAAGCTAGGCTTTTTCTCATGACCATAAACTAAATCAGTGCCACAGAGTTTCTTCACAGACAGCCATTAGTGGCCTTCGGTGAGTCTGATCTTAAAAAGGTGGTCCTGGAAATTTATGCGCCTTCAAATCCATTTCATGGCTGTGGCTCTGTGACCACTCTGAATCCTTCTGGTGCTCTGATAGGAGCTGTGCTGTCAACAATGTCTGGCAACATTTTTTCTTGAGATTTTTTCCACCTGTTTTTTCTGGTCATCTGTGAGGCTTACATCCAGACAACTTGGTTTAATCTCCCCCTATAACCACAGCATCAAGAAGAAAAAGGGAAAACCATCTATTCTGGAGGTAGTTCAAGCCTGTTTCCCAAGGGGATGACAGGTAGGAGTATACTTACCTGAGATTTTGTTCTTGTTCTGGATAGAGAATATCTGTGGAAAGTTCACTGATGACAAAATAACCATGAGAAAAGCATCACCCAGATGGTGCAAGCGCAGGAATCACTTTTTCTGTTGTGGCACTGTCCTAGGGTGACCAGGACAAGCACAAAATCAGGTGCTGTGCAATAAGGTGATGGTTGACTTTGTAATCACTTGTATCAAGACAGACTTTGAAACTGAAGCAGCCACGGCCTCTGTTAAATGCTGCACACTGTGGACACCAGCAGCTGTAACTGTGCACCAGCAAGTCTTCTGTCACTGTTTATGTGCCCTTTGTTTCATTTCACAGAAATGAAATGTCACAAGTCATGCTCTTTATCCCTCTATTTGGATAAAACTCAAGCTTTTTTCAACAGTGACACCCAATGAAAATTCAGTCATTCATATTTTATCTGTTCAAAGCGAATGGCTTGTTCTGATTGGGACTCTATTGCAGGGTCAATCAGTTTCTAATGCCAAAAATATTAAAAATGTTCATCTTTAAACACGTGTTGAAGAAAGCTTGGCATTTATAAATTTTAAAGGGATAATATGCATATTATGTCTTTTTTCTTTTTAGTTCAATGTTCCTTACCTGAATTTATTATGGGCTAGGTCATCGTTTCATCATCACCACACAGAAAGAAAAAAAAGCAGCACACATTAAAAAGAGACAAATAGAAATAATAGAAATATCTAAATATGTCAGCTGTAGCATGAAAGCTCTTGTATACAGCAAACTATGCACAGAGGAGCAAACTAGAGAAAAAAAGACATCAGTAAGAGCATTTCTTTCTCATGGTAACTGACTGTATTTTTTCTACACTGAGATTATTCTTTTTGGCCATAAAGATAAAACACTATCAGGACACTAACTTTTCAACAGTTTCCCACTACTTGAAGGTATTTATACCCAAAATCAAAAATGAAGACACAAATGAAGTTAAAATGCTATCACTTTTTTAAGAGGTGGCCATAGGCTCAAGTAGAAAATCTCTTCTAAAACCACATAGCAGTACATTGCCCACTGTATTGAGCTGATAACAAAATTGGTAATTCAGTATTGAAAGGACCTTCTTTTTTCTGTGGTTCTTGGTCTTATCTTTTTAAAAATGCATGAGCAGGAATAACTGCTGCCCTGGAGTTTGGTCAAGAACAGTGGAGCCTGTGCTGAAATTAACTAACTTAAATGCAACAAAAATATATAAAGACTAAGGTGGGAAAAAATATTTGATACCCAAACAGACAATAAAATTCTTCCCCCCCGCATCTTACTGTCTCGCCTTTATTATCACGGCAGACCAATATCTATAATAGCATTCAACATTAATTCAGGTCTATGGTGGCCTGAGCTGGGATGAGGCCTGAGATTCCAGTCAGGAATTCATTAGCGTAAATAGGCTCATGTCCTCATCCTGCATGAACAGGGAGAGAGGTTTAACTCCTCCTTTCTTGCAATGCACATAAAATCAATTCCTTACACCACCCTTTCCCCCAGAATCCCATTCAGACTCTGCAGAGAGTGAAGCTCTCTAAGATGAGGTCTAGTGCCTTCCACTAGTACTACACTAACCTAACACCAGTTTCCAGGTTTTCATCCAAATGTAGCAAAATGTTGTGGTGGGAGTAAATTACTCTCTGTGAAACTGAACATGATGAGGCATGTGAGGGCTTTTAAAAGGGCTTTGAATCATCTCAGTCATCTTCACGCTTTCCCCACTCTTTGGCAAATGGTACAAGACGTCTCGTTTTTAAAGGTCTGCTGCAGGCTGCCTGGTACTACTTGTGATTCAGCCTCCTTTCTGCAGACAGGTTTTCTTCCAGCCTACACACCAGGGAGGGGGTGGAACAACTTCAATTCACTCAATCTCTGGGACATGGAGTCTAGTGGCATTTCTCTGGAATGTATTACTGCAGAAATCATAAAAAAAATCTCAGGTATATCACCAAGGATTTGCTTCATTTTGCTACAAAAATTACCCAAAACCACAAAGTCAGTTCCCAACCAAGTAATACAAAGTCAACCAGCCTGCATTTGCCTGTATTACTCTCTGTTTATCTTTCACATGCAGCACTAGTGAAAATGATTTTTCGAACTAGTAACTCTAGAAACCACAACCGTGAAGATAAGACCTTACTAACTCTCTTAAAGTACAGCAGCTTTACTGACAGTAGCATAATGTAGTAGTAAATGAAACTTAATTTAAAGTTTCTCTTTTTCTCTGTTAATATTTCTGCAAGTAAAATTCCAATACAGAAGCCATTACGTAGGGGCAAAATGTGTAGGACATTTTACCAGTCCAGGTGATCAGATCTGTAATGGTCACAATGCTTTCACCTGTTTTAAGAACAAGAACAAAATATGTTCTCTGGATGCTTCAGACAAGGAAGTTTGTCTGACTTTGAGCAAAATAAATGAATACGAAACACTTGGAGCCTTTTTGGTCTGGTTATAAACAAAAGTATCAGTTGATGGATTACTGTGACTTTACTGGAATACATTCATCCATAACATTCTGGAAGTACCTATTTGTTTGATTGTGCTAATATTTCATTCTGGTTTTGCCAAATGGATGTCCAGACATGTAATATTTTCAGAAGCTAATGTGGGATATGCCAGAGTGGGGACTGAGACACTGACTCCATGTTTGTTGGAGTGAAAAACTTCTCCTAGTATCAGGAGTGAGAGAGATCTGCAGTGTTTTAATGACAGGGATTCTATTCAGCTTCAGTATGAAACAAAACTGCTATTGCAATTTGCAAGAGAATAACACTCATAGTATTCTATTCTTTTACCAAAACTGACAATTACTGCATACCCACATTTCGTGATACTGTCAATGCAACTTTTCTTCTTTGACTTAGCACATAAAAGAAGAGGTACAGGCCCATCCTGTCTTCAGCTGCTCACCATATAATTGTAAATCTTATGTAAATCAGTACAAAATTCAACTGTTTTACTTCTAGAAATGTGATAATCAAGGAAAGAAATTAACAGCCCTACAGACTTCAGCTTGAACAGAGAAAGGGCATTAAATAAGTACAAGTTTTTCTAGTGTTGCTCATTACAATTTTTTTTTTAGGATCCTGATGTAATGGGCATTCATATAAATATGACTCAGATATTTTGATATTTTGTCATGTGTATTAGATCATGAGCTATGCTTTTGGGGTCCCAGTCCCTAGTTTTAATTCTTTTTATTGATCTCCGGAAGCCTATTATCTTCTTCAGGCAGTCTCTACAAAGTTCAGCCTCGCAATCAACTGAAGTTCTTTTGTCCTGTTTTGAAATGCAGAACATTTACATCCTAAAGACAGCTATCCTGAGCTAATCTTCCAGTGAACAGATTCTCTACAGCCATTGTCACAGGGGGTTGTGAAGGGTGAAAGAGAGGTTATTCCTTCCCAGACTTATTCTACCTGAGCCTCTCACAGGCACAGTAAGAGCCACAGCTTTCCATTGGCTACCAGGCAGAACAGAAGCAGAGGTCTGACAGTTTTGTTGCACAACTGATCACACAATATAAGATAAACTGATCGCTGATCCAGATCCTGGACCAGGGCCATGCTTTGGCATGGTTAAAACGTGCTGATTTCTGAGATCGGCGAGACTCTGTGAGACCTGACAAAGCATTTTGGGGGGAAATGGAGGAACACCCCATGAAAAAAATCCAGGTCACTCTGTTACTGACAGTTCACTTCCTTGGCCCGTGCTTGACTCAGCACCTACATCCAGACAGTCCCAAATAGCTCCAGGTTTTTGTCACCCAACAATTAATCCTTCTGGGAAATATAACAAGAAACCTTAATATATGACAGGACTCCAGGCAGAATCACTTCTCAGGTATGGCCACAGTGGCTCCTACTCAGAGAAAAATGTGTCACTGGCTGCAAAGAGATGAATCTCCCATGTCTCTGCCATCTGAGAATTCCCTCAAGGGATTTCACAAATAACTGATTGGTCGGTCCTCTAGGGACCCTAGAGGACAGAAAAGGAATGTCATGACCATCAACGTGTCTTTGAAGGATTTAATTGGAGAGAGGTCTGCTGCTCTTAGCAAGTATTAGTCAGATTCAAGCTCTAGCAGGTTATCTGTGATTCTTAGATACAAGCTCTAACAGGAACTGATGCTCAGCCATGCCAGCCGAATTCATGCATCAGGCACTATAAATCATATGAGCAAAGGCATTATCCTTACACGAAGGTCTGCCAATATTTTAGCTTCGGGATCCAAGAAAATTGCCTTTCAACATATATTACAGGCTGGCTGTTCCCTTAAAAATCAGTTCTAGCCAAGGACCTTCTGTATGAACAAAGAAAGCTACTTCTCATCTCTCAGAAGACATCAAATATTTATTGAAATCTTCATTCATTTAGCCACCCACAGAGAACCACATACAAGAGATCTTAGCTGCTGGTTTGACCTTGACCATTTAATGAGATGTATAATGATTCCATTGCAGCAAGCAAAGCCTGGCAGGACAAATGCAAGCAGCCATTGCATTAAGATTCCTTATCTTCTACAAAACCAGCTGTGGGGAAAAATGGTAATATTAGATGAAGGAAACAAATCTCAGCGTGCAGGATAGACATATGGTGGCACCAAATATCAGATGCCAAAAGAAGAACTAATGCTATTTGCTGGCCTATTTCATGTCATAATTTTTTCTATGTGAGGCATGTGAAACATACATATTTTATGGATAGCTGATAGCAACAAATTTATTATTGCTCAAAATAAAATGTATTTAAGTAGTGTCTTCTCTCCTATTGTATATTTGCTCCTATTTATATCTGTGCCAAGCAAGTGTATTTCACTCACAAAACAGATATTTTGAGATTTTTTTTTGAAGTAGTGAGTGTTTGTCTAAGGGTTATATGACGGTGAAGGAATAAATCCCTTTCCAAAAGTCTTTCAAAAGCAGCAGGAAATATTAGAGGTCCATTAAACTTGTCAAGACCTAAAACTGCAAGATGTGCCTGCTGCTCAGAAGACAGGTTTGCACCGTGTCCATACCTCTCCATCTGGAGACACTGTGAGGAAAATAAATGTAACTATAGACTCCTGGGTTTCTTTATTGTACCAAAGGACAAAGCTTTCAGAATACAAGTACAGAGGATGCTTTGCCTACCTTCTGGGGTTTTTTAAGTAAGCTTCTTTAGGGGGAATATTTGTGACAATTCTGCACATCTTCACTCCAAAGTTTTCACCTATCCAGAGATGAGAATGGCTGTCCCAGCTCCCTGTAAGCCTCCTCATGTGGAGAGTCAGAGGTGCTCTGCAATGTCATGTATTACACAGGCTACAGCGATACTTTTCAGACGCTGGGGGCTTTTAAAACATAGGCATTGTTATTAGGTACTTAAGTCTGACTGCTCTTTATGTTTGCCCATAAAGATGGCCTGTGTCATGTAGATATCTTGGAGGAAGCGCATATGAATGAGGGAGCTGGAGGTGGGAAGGTCAACTGCTTTACAGCTCAGGTCAAAGAGACATTTTAGGGAATGGGAAGGGCTGGGTTAACGAAAGTTCACAGTCTGATACGGGGGAGGGGACCAGTATCCCTGAGAGAGGCACATATGTTTAGGATAAGCAATTAATAGGGATTTCCAAGACAAAAGCGTGTTTATGTTTCAGAAAAAGACCAAATAAACTTTATATTTTACAAAAATCCACTTTGATAATCAGTTTCATTGAGGAACACCTCTAATACAGAGATAGATCACCGAGAATTCATGGTGAAGGTGAATTCTTGTGTGGTCTAACTCCTCTAAGTGCTCTCCCATTGTGTGAACAACCTCAAGGCACACTGTCTAATACAGATGAACCTTCTCATTCTATCTGATTTTACACTCTCCTAAAAATGCATTTTTAATGACCAGAAAGTTCACCTTCAAGGCAGAGTATTAAACCAATCTGTAGGTCATACCTAACCCACTGGAAGTTGGTGGACTTTCCAACAGGAAGAGCATCAGATGTAGAGTAGGAATATCCACACTGGAGGACATTCACCCTCCCTCCTCTCAGTGCAGACCTGTCTTCACTCTTCCCTGCTGAGCCACTGCCCCAGTACCAAGCCCCTTCCAAATCCCTGACCCACTGTACTCACCTCTGGGAGCATCATGTACATCATGGACACGATTGCAGAGAAGTGTTTACCAAATCCCAGTATTGCTGAGCCATCTGAGGTGAGTTTTTTCCCCAGGCCAGCTCCTACCAGTGTATGATAACCACTTCAGCTTGGCCATGGGGTAGTGGGGATGATTGCAGTCAAGGGCCAACAGTATTCTTGCTCCTTTTGAGTGTGACTCCTAAGAAGCCTCTTTTACTTTGGGCTGTCACCTCAGAGAGGCACAGGCAATGCAGAGGGGAAAAGTGTGCCTTGTACATTCTTTTGCCTTGTGTGGCTCTGTAAGCCAAGCCAAAGAGATTTTAATTTGCTTCTAGGCCTGTGAAGCTTCATAGTAACAACTTTTCGACAAGCATTGCTGGAGATATATTATTTCTTCTTCAGTAGAAACCGAAAAATACTTCCATTGTAAAAGAGACTTTTACAAGTACTTTAAATCAGATTTTTCCCTGATAGCCACTTAAAACTCCAAGTCAATTCTTTCAGCAGAATAAAGCTATTGGCCTGTCTCTCATGTTACACTCACTGTGCATATCTCCATGGACATTTTACAAACAAACAAAAAGATACTCTGCTCATATCTGTCTGTATTCAGTGGGATTTAAGAATGCACTTAAGAAGCAAGATTAGAAACTACTTTTCACATACATTTCTCTGAGTTCTTTGGGGGTTTTTCCCTGTCTTGAAAAAAAAACCCTTAGAGGACAGGTGGTGTGAAATAAAATAAATATATACTGAAATACTACCACTAGCTTCATGAAGCAGTTAATAAGAGGGTTTATAAAGAGTTCTGTTATCATGCATCTGTCAGGAACTTGTGGTGCAAACCCATCAAAATTAGTTTTCCTAGTTAATGTGTTCTCTGCGCAGTCTGGATAACAGCTCCCAGCTCAAAGTTTGTTGACAACATGGGATTATCCTTCTGGATTGATAGTCCTTCATGAGATATCTGCATAACATTTGCTTGGAAAAGTTTTCTTGTTGAAATTTCTTGGTTGTCAGTCCTGTGGCAGAAATCCTCTTGGGTTTAAGAGTCTAGTGATAATCAATGTGATCTGTTGCATTTTCAGTTATTCATTGTACAAACCAGAAGACTCAAATTAGGGACTAAAGCATGGGATATTTCTAGAATTAATGCTTAGATTAGGCCACTTTAATCTTAATATATTTTCAGTTTATATGGTCAACTTTGAATTATGTATTTTGGAAAAAAAATTATATAGATTCAGTGGCCACTTTTTTAAGCTGTAAAACGAAACAAAGGATACAATATATCATTGGTAAAACATGGCAAAACCTTGAGGAATTCAGAAAGACCAGCTCAGACTTTCTGTCGTGGCCATTTTCCTTTCACTTTTACAGCACAGAGATCTAAAGAAAGCAATTACACTGACAGAATATTCCAGAGGTTTGAAATTTAGGGAAGAATGACATGAGGGAGTCCTGTCAGTAACACACAAGAGGCAGAATTGTTTCTGATTTGACAGGTGAAGGGGTCAGACAGTTGTTCAGTCCTTGTGTTTCTGGGAATAGGAAGCTCTTGGTGAATGTTTTTCACAGTAGAGAAGAGGGATGCACTCATACACTTGCAGCCGACCTCCAGGAGCCTCTTCTCCCTCCTGCTCTCACATAAAGACAAAGGTTTCAGGGATTCTGAAAACTTGTTCCTTTCAAGGGCCTGACCAGTTGCTGTGCCTGATATCTCCCAGGACAGGGTTGGCCCTCCTGGCTGCCAGGGCACTGCTGACTCGTGTTCAGCTTTCCCTTGACCAGGACCCCCAGGTCCCTTTCCCCTGCACTGCTTTCCAGCCTCTCATTCCCCACTCCATCTGTACATCCTGGGCTGCCCCATGCTGGTGCAGAATCTGGCACTTTTCCCTTGTTTAACCTCATATGGTTGGTGATTACCCAGTTCTCTGATTTATCGAGGTCTCTGCAGGGCCTCCCTGGCTTTGAGGGAGTCAACAGCTCCTCCCATTTTTGTATCTGGAAACTTGCTCAGTGTCCCTTCCAGTCCTGCATCCAGATCATTCATGAAGATATTAAAGAGCACCGAGCCTAAGGTGGAGCCCTTGGAACCCCCCTAGTGACAGGTCCCCAGTCTGATGTCACCCCATTCCCTGCAACCCTTTGTGCCTGACCCGTGAACCAGCTGCTCACCCATCACAGGATGGGTTTATCCAGCTGTGAGCTGGAGATTTTGTCCCGAAGAATTTTATGACCTTATCAAAAACTCTACTAAGATCCAGAAAGATCACATCAACTGACTTCCCTTTGTCAACCCGATGGGTTACCTTGTTAAAAAGGGAAATAAAGTTTGACAAGCAGGATTGTCCTCTCATGAAGCTGTGCTGGTTGTGACCAATAATTGCATTCTATTTCATGTGTATTTTAATACCACCCAGAATAATCTTCTCCATAACTTTACCAGGCACTGAAGGGAGACTGACAAACCTGTAGTGTCCAGGGTTCTCCTTCTTGCCCTCGTCGAAAACTTGTGCAAGGTTAGTCAGCTTCCAGTCAGGTGGGACCTCTCTGGATTCCCAAGACCTCTCAAAAATTATCAAGAGAGGTTTTGTAATGACATCAGCCAGCTCTTTGGAGATTCTCAGATAAATGCCATCAGGCCCCATGGATTGTAGGGATCTAGGTGGAGCAGCAGCATCAGGATTGAAGGGAAGTTGATAATTTTTGCAGTCATGGTCCTTCAGGTCAGGCATTGAGACTCCCTTGTTCTGTCATCTTTGTTGAAGGCAGAGATAAAGAATGAGTTAAACACTCTGCTTTGTCTGTTCCTGTTTTTGAGGTGGCCATCCTCACCCTGTAATGGGCTGATGTTGTTTTTATTCTGCCTTTTGCCATTTATATATTTGAAAAAATATTTTTATTGTCCCCCACATTTCTGACCGGCTTTATCTCCAGCTGAGCTCTGGCCACATGAATTTTATCCCTACAGTGGCAAGCAACCTCTCTGTGTTCTTCCCATATCCACTGAGGTACTTCTTTCCTTTTTGCCTTATTTTCAAGAGAAGATTCCTGTTCTGCCTTTCCTGCTTGATTGCTGACATTTGGGAATTTCCTGCTCCTATGCCCTTAGGAGGTGGTTTAAAAAGTCATCAGCACTGATGAAAAAACCTAAAGTCTCTTCTTACAGAAAGTCATGGGGCTTTTAGAAACAGCAACAATGTACCCCTCTGCTCGAGTGAGGCCATCCACCTCACCCACACAGATTTCCCAGAATATTCTGCGTTGGATGGGATCCACAAGGATCATTGAGTCCGACCATTAAGTGAATGGACCATATGGGGGTCAAATCCACAGCCCTGGTGTTACTGCTCTGCTCTAACCAGCTGAGCTGACATTACACCCCGACCACTTTTTAGAATCTCCCACGAAAGTGGGAAAGGGAAGATTGTAGGCTGGCTTTTCCACAGGAGAACAGACTATCATATGACTTAGTGAGCTTTAAGAACATGTGAGGACATATCAGATAATAATTGCATATTTGAATATTTCCATGAGAACATCTCGTCCCAGCTGATCCAGAATCCTTCCTTTGGGGAATGAAATGTCTGAGCCCTCTACAGAATGAAAGAAAAGGAGCACTAAGGCAAAGCGGTGAATAAGTAAGCACATTTTTGTCAGCCTACAACAAACTGAAAAATGGCTTTATTTTCTGCAATGAATTTCATTTGGATAAGAAATTAAGGAACACCAGAAGCCTCTTAAAAGATGACAAAAGTGAAAACTTTGCCATTTAAGTGGTTCAGTTTATTATTTTAAAAAGTTTCATAAATGGTGAGATTTTACATAGCTGTTAATTCCCTGCATCCTGCTGCTCTTTACTTCCTGATCTAGTTCTACTGCTGGGTGAAACAGAAAGATATCTTAGAAGCAACACTGCTTTGCACAGTGAGTCACAGGATGGAATAGCTAAAAAGAGCTCCACAATTTATTCCTGCTCTTAAATGGGATCTGACTTGGATCCTTTTGATCAAACTGCTGCTGGAAACCTCCTCTTGTGAGCCATCATTAACACTTTTTTTCTTTTTGTGTATTTCCCTTGATGCTTTTACAAGCAATGATCACTGAACCAGGGAATCAAATGCACATTTGAGGGAATCAAGGACATTCAGAGCATTTCAAGGTGACTTTTGGTTAGTGAATGAACTGATTCCACATAACAGAAAAAAAAAAAAAAAAACATGTGATTTTAGATAGATTTGGCAGTTCAAAGTGAAGTGTCTTCAGTTGTAGGGGGTATAGAAAGCAACATGTCAAGAAGAGAATAGTGTGATCCAGTAAGACACCCTTGGAAGCAACAGAATTAATATCATTCCATCTCTTTAGATCAGGGAATCATAGAATAGTTTGGGTTGGAAGAGACCTAAAAATCATCCAGTTCTAATGCTCCTGTCACAGGCACCTTCCTCTAGACCAGGACATTATCCAACCTGGTGTTGAACACTTCCAGGGAGGGGGCTCCCACACCTTCTCTGGGCACCCTGTTCCTGTGCCTCACCACTCCACAGTAAAGAATTTCTTCCTAATATCTGATCTAAACCTACCCTTTTTCAGTTTGAAATCTTCCCCCCTTTCCTATCACCACACAGCCTTTAGGTACAGGACGGCCGATAAAATAATCTCAGATAGTCACGGAAGAGTGATTAGAGATGGGCTGGCATTGACTATCCATTTGTGAGGACTTTTAAAGGGAAAAAGCCCCTCAAAAATACCTGCCTAACAGCACAATTAAAATAATTCTGGGATGTAGGATTGGTGAAGCAGAGCATTTTCGTTATAAATGTGGCAAAACCATTCAAAACACTTACGAGAGTAGCTCTGAATACACAGCAAATACCAAGATGCATTAAAACCACCATCCTTTCAGGCTATGTTTTCTTATGTCACCAATTCTTAATCTGTTTTAAATCTACCCACTCACTGTCAGACTGCAATACTTCTTCAGTCAGCTTCCCATTTTCAAGATGATGTCCCGAGAGCTGACATCAATGGAAAATGCAAGCATTCACTTCTTTGCCAGATGTAGCTGCATACTGCTCCACAAACTCTTAGAAAACATATTTTCCACTACAGTTACCTCACTCAGAGGCTGGCATATTTTATACTATAAAACTCCTAGAATGTCAGCTTCTAGTCATGGGATAAGTTCTATATCCTTAAGAAAGAAACAATGAAAAGTTATTGACTCTGCAAAGAACTGAATAATAAAAAATGAAGTGTGGATAAACTTTCTTATTTGACATACATGAGAACTGAGTAAACTTCCCAAATTAGAAGTGAGAAATAAACATTGCTAGAGTATGTTCAACTTTAATGTAACCTTTGACTGCAAATATATAAACCCTTTTGTGTTTCCTGCAAATACTCCAACAAGCTTCCAAACAAACTCCTCTGCTGACCACACTTTTACCCTATGCTCTTTACCAGACTTCACAAAGTTTAAAAGATTCTTCAGATATCCCCATTCCCCAAACATCCTACCTTCAACCTCACAAAGATTATTTTATGTCCATCTACACTTATTTTGTCAGGAAGCAGCATAAATGCACATTGCAGATGTGGTGTTCCTTATTTTAGCTAGGGCCTCCAGTGGGGATAAACGTGCAAACTGGAGCAGAGTCCCAGGGGATGGCTGTCTGCAGTTTGCCAAGCAGGGCTGTGTGCAGCAGGGATGATTCACCCTGCTGATGCCGACTGCTTCTCAAAGTCAGGAGAGGAGTCAGGAATGGCAGGGTGGAGGAGCAGTTAAAGATAATATTCTTCTCTTTGATACAATATCTTCCTATGGAACTGAATCACTCACGGTTGCAAAGAGCTGAAATGTTTTGTTCAAGCTCATTTTCTAAAGAGTCTTTTTAAAAATAGAAATTTTTTTTTGTGGGTTTTTGTTTTTTTTTTTTTTTTTTTAGTTTTTACAGTGACCAGTTTCTCTCTTCTGAAAAGCTGACTAAACAGTGAAATTGTCTAGCCATTTGTCTAAATACTCAAAGACTCACAGTGAGGAAAGAGTTCATTTCATGTGCATGATTGCAGACAGTTGCCTCCAGTGTGGGCTTGTGGTCCATTTGTGGCCACACCATTTTGCAACTGCTGAGAAAAGTCTTCTATATATAACCCTGAAGTCACCACCTTGAATGGTTAACCCTTTAGTTGCATGTAACATCCACTGAGAGGGCTCAGCTGGAACTTCATTGGTGCCTAACTCCTATTTTACTGGATTTTAAATACCAGCTCCTGTTGAAGATTGCAGGCCTTGTGGATTCATGGTACCTGAAGGGCAGTGAAAGTCTGGCCATAATCTCTCTTGACAGCTCCATCCATTGGAACAGCAACACCATGAAACACAGGAGTAAAACCTGGATGTGCAAGAAGCAAAGTTTTCTTGGCAGCTGGCCCACTCACCTCTGGAAGATGTCCAGAAAACTTGGCTTCTTAGCAACAGTATAAAATAGCAACAATTATTCTGTCTTTCCTTCCTGAAATACAGCCATTTGCAGAGCAGACTGAAAATGCAAAATCCAGACCTAGGTTTACAGGGAAGTTCTCACTCACTGTAAAAAGACCCAGTTGTTAGGCTACCTCAGCCCTGAGTTGCTAGATGTGCAATACATGGAAAAATGTAGGCTCTAGACATAAAATATCCCCAAATTCAGCAAGCTGGACAGGTGGCACATGTTAGCCAGCAGAAACTGATGAGGTTTAGACCACATCTCTAGCCTGTGTGGAGTCCCCTGCTCTGGTACTGGTTTCAAACACCAGATTTTACCTGGTTGTGAGTCCCTTCTGCCAGACCTTCTCATCAAGTATGGCCTAAACAGTGGCTCTGTTCCAATTGTGGGCTTGGCTGGATATTTATACAATAAAGTACATCTAGAATCGATTCATTCCTGTGCTGTAGGAGGTTGAATCTATGTTTTCCACACCCAAATTACTTTACCAATGGTACTCAGGTAGAAAAGATTCTTTTCAGTCACTGTTGCAGAAGTTATATCCATCCTTGTATTGCATTAAATATTCACTGTGCCCTAGAAAAAAAGACATGAGTGAACACGTCACTATAGCTCAATGTTTTCTTATGATTTTCATCTGGGAGAAGAGAAGAATCTCACTTTCTGCACTCTCTTCCAATTCAAAATTTAAATATTTGAAAAGAAGTACTCTTTTCCACAAGAAGCCTGTGGCTAAGCCCCTTAGTGTTCTCATATTACTCTTCTTTCCTTCCTCTGACCTAGTAAATATTTAATTATTCCCTGGAAAGTGGAAGTTGAGAAAATTCCCCTCCAGTCTACTATCAGGTTCTCTCTTAGAAAATGTACTGGGGGCCTTGTTCCCCCTTCTGTGAATGCCTTAACCATTACAGGTCATTAGATCTGAGGTACTGTAACCACCAGCAGCCTCTATATCTTGTGCACATCCTTTTCTAATAGATGTGGTCTAAACTGTTTCTGAGTTGAGCAAGAGAGATAGAAAGAACCTCCCCTGCAAAGCCTGAGTGAGCTATGCATCATCTGGGTCCTTAGAATGGCATATGAGGCATTTCCAACATACTTAGGAGTAAAACTTTAGAGATTTTGCTAGTGAGAACATAAGACTGCAGACTTGGACAACTCTAAAATAAGGCAAAGCGAAGGGTTGCATTTTGAATGCTTAACTAGCTAAAGCCAAAGTCCCAGTTAATTTCTATTTTGCTTTTCAGACAGAGGGTCCTGAGTCCTTAATCTTCCTTATGCTCAGCATTGCAGTGACATTCCAGGGATTGTGTGCAAGGGAGAGCATCCCTGGTGCCTCTTCTCCCTGGAACTACCACAGATTGCTCTGAGCTGTCACTGCCTGCCCGTCCAGAGTAAGGCACATGTTGTGAGGTAGGGCAGATGTGGGGGCTGTCCCTTCCTTGCTGTGTGAGGCAGCCTGGTAGGAGGCCCTGCAGGAACCCCTCTGACCGTGGCAAATGGCACCAGGAGGAGCCACTGTAGCTCAGTAACATCTGAAGGAATGCTGACACTTCCAAGAACCTTTGCCACATGACTTGAGGAGTTTAACTAGCGGTTTCATACTGTGTCATGATTGTATTACAAGAGAAATTCTGAAAATAGCACAGCTTTTTTTTGATCCTGCTGCCAAAGGAAGAGATGGGATATCTGGCAGCAGAAAGCTGCTGGTTTTGTTGATAGGAGCACAGCCAGGAGACAGGGAAGAGTCAGAAGTTGCACTGGACATTAAGGCTCTAGGCTGCAGCTTACTTTGGCTTTAACTTTTCAGACTTGGTGCACGCAATTAGAGAGGGACTCTGAAAATTTGTCCCCAGAAATGCAAGTGAGAAGATTTCTCAAATAACAGGAAGTTCTCTGAATTCCTATACACTCACAGTATTACAAACATGAAGTTTGTACAACAAGAAAGAAATTTATGCAATGGGAAGTGCGACAAGAAGAGATCCAGCTGGTGGTAAACTCAATCAGATTCATAGAAGAGCAGACATACAGAACATTGGAAAACCATGTGCTCCAGTCCTTTGGAAGGAGGGTGGCCAATGGTCTACACTAACATCATTCTGAGAACTTTTTGTCTAACCCATCCTAAAGATCTCTGGTGAAGGATACTTTACAAATTCCATAGGAGCACAATTTCAGTGCTTTAAGAGCCAAAAAGAAGTTTTCTCTTATACCCAGTGAGATAATTTTGGTATAATTTAAGCTAATTTATGTTTGTTCTTATCCCATTGGCACTGAAGAATTACTTATCATCATCTTCTTTACAATAACATTTTATAGCAACGGAAGGGAGAAAAATGTTTTTCATCTTACTGGGATCAAGTAGAAGGAATAATTGCCTCCCACATCTTTGTCAGCTTCTGTGTGAATGCAACCCAGAGCAAAATTTGCCTATTTGGCTTCACTGTGAGATATTTTTTACTTGTTTTTAGTCTGTATGCATGCTACTTTTTTTTTCTTTTTGTGGTATCTTGTAACTAAAATTTTGCCTTTCTCTGAATAACATCTGAGTACTGGTTGTAACACTTCATTGATTAGCTTACAAATGAAAGTGTTAATAATTTAACTTGTAGTCTAAGGAAAAGTAGAAACTATGGTAACTATGCAAGGATGTCCATGTGCTTAATCTTTCTTTCTAGAACAGACCTGCTCTTCTCCTAAGAATGTAAAAGTTCCCATCTGCTGGAGAAGCATAAAGTGTTATAAAACTCAAGGGGTAACTGTTACTGCTGCAAAACTTTTATTTAAGGCTAAATAAATACTCAGATCCTTCCAGGTTATTTATTTATGAGGGAAGTTAATTCATTAATATCAGAGGCATCAGATTCTGTCCTCCTACTTTGAGTAAGCTTAAGAAAGAATAGTCCCAGAGGAGATCATTAGCCATCTTCACAAATGGAAAATTCTTGGAAAAAAAAAAAATTAGACCTTAACTATGCCAGAGATTTTAGATTTCAAGAAGAACCCATTTCTGCATCCAGAATCTGCAGTGGTACACAATTAGTCCCCATGAATATATATCCACTGTGGTTCCAGCTGGAGGGAATCTGTAGCTTCAATACTTCAATTTCGATGTTTTATAGAGCTTGTTGCATATTCTTTAGTCTCCCAGTTTTTTCACTTGCAGGGGACTATTATAAAAATATTAGTACTTTTAGTACTAATAGTACTATTATACAGTATTATTAAAAACACAGCAGAAAAGGGAAACTGAATCCCAGAATTAAAATAAGTAAATAATTAAATTATTTCTTATGCAAAATTGTTTTGGTTTTGGTTTTTTTGTTTTTTTTTTTTTTAGTTATGAAGTCAGAGGAGTCTCAGTTAATCTCGAAAAGCTAGCTAATGAAGAAGAGGAATGAAAGTGCATGGTCTGAAAATTGCCTGAATTACCTGTATTTTCTGGCAGAAACAAAGAGAGAGAACAAAATAATTAAAATCTTATGAAAAACCCCTTATGTCAAGTGTGTTTTTGTGCCTTCATAATAATTTACCTCTCAACTCAATAAATAATGGCTATCTAGAAATAGGAGGAGCCCATGGCAATTCAAAGTATAGTACACAGAAATCCTATTGTTATTTGTGTACTTATTGTTAAGAGCCAGGCTCTAGGGTTCATGAGGCCACCTTACTGCTAACTAATGAATGTGATGTATTTTAAAATCAAAACCATTATTCAGTTAAAAGTCAACCATTAAAATTTCTTCCTGAAAGTAGAAGGAGTGTTTTGCAATCAGTTGTTCTGCAAGATATTTTAACATTGTTTGGTAGATTTTCCCTAGCTCATATACACTGCAATTCTAATAATGTACTGTTGGCTTTAAAAATGGGATTTACCTTCTGGCAGAATTTTGTTTTGCGCCTATACATCACTATGATTTAATCAAAGTCTCCTTGATATACCCCTGTGGCATTCAACTCCACAAAATAGTCTTGTTGTTACAGAAATGAAACAGCAGGATTGAAAATAAAGCTTAGGAAGGCCTGAAAAATATGTTGCTGTTGTGTGAAAAATGGTCTGTCCTCTGTGGTACCTGGTATAACACATGGACCTGAGTGGTACTCACACTTTACTTTCACAAATTAAAATGAATCAAGAAAAAAAACCCAAAACAAACCAAGCTTGTAATAAACATGATCCAGAATGTAAATGAAAAGATCATTCAAAGGAAAAAGTGAAAGGTTTATTAACTGTTCTGTTAAGGAGAATTTGGTTTTTTGTGTGTTGTTCCCTGACTGGCATGCACTGCTCTTACCACTCCTCCAAAGGAATCTCAGCAGAAGGAGGGAGAAAGAAATATTAAATCTAGTCCACAAACTCGAATTCAGTGGTTGTGCCAGAAAGACATTTGTCCATACCCAGGTGATCATTTATATCTTTGTCTGGATGGCAACACGTAGGATGCATGGGCAAACAGAGAGGTAGAAATGCAAGCATGAGTGGCAGACTGAAACCCAAAATATGAAATGGATCATATTTTGAACTCAGGTTCAAAGAAGGAAAAGTTGAGTGTTCTGGAATGAGGAACAAACCCAGTGAAAGATACTGAGCTGTGTTATAGAAGCTGTAGACTACATGACAGCAGTAGCTGATAGATGAAATGATTAATGGAAGCCCATTATATGTTATGATTTATATTGCAATAGTGCTTTACCTTATTTAACTTCCTGATTCCTTAACTGCTAAAGAAAAGAGAAAGGATTACCCATGTGAGTAAAAACGTTATGAATCCTGGGTATCATTAATCATGATATTCCACACACAGAACACTGAGCTTTAAGAAATTCTAGTAAACAACTTTATCTTCAGTGCAGCTCCGGGGATCAGTACCTAATGATCTGACCTAGCTCAGCAGCTGATATGCTGCTGATATGCTGAGCAGTTAACTCATGTCTAGCCTCAGTCAGATCACTAGCCCAAAGAGAGAATACAGCTTGTAGAAGTCTCAGTTTGTGCCCACGGGATGTTTTTGATAGGCTGCATTTCTTTCAGTTCTGATCAACTAATGGGGAAAATTTGAAATATATTAATATTCACTACATTCATTTCTCGGTAAGAAATCTGCCTTTCATTCATTTTCAATATATTATCTTAGAATTCCATTGATGCTTTGAAAAACCAAAGGTGGCAAGGAGAAAGTTAGGGGCAAGGTTTAAAGATCAAAGCTTAGAATTGCCTACAGAAACATTACTATTGCTGTTAAGAATATTATTCCCATAGGACATTTTTCATTTTCACCAGAATCCAATTTTCCAAAATTATAGTCAGAAACTTTAACCATCCAGGAAATGCACTGCCATGCTGCTGCCTGTACAGCACAAACAGATTTAGAAATTAACAGCTTTAGTTTCTTTCCAAGCTGTCATTCTCAGTGACACTAGTACAGTATATGGTTTTCATTTAATAGTTGGCCTGAGAATGCTGTATTCCTGTGGCATATTTCAGATCATGAGAGGCAAACAGCAAAGAGTGCAGGAAAGGTTCTATAGGCCTAGTAAGGAAAACATATGCATAACTCTTATTTGGCTCTGACACCAATGAAACTTCAAGCTTTGCCAGCTATTGCTTCATAGGATTCTTGATCTGACACAAACACGTGGATGGACATGTCTTCAAAATCCAAAATACTGCTTTTACAGAGAGGAAAGTTTTGTAAGATGCATTAAAATAAATTTTTGAAGAGCTGGGAAGAGTGTGAGCTAATCTGCTTAATGTGAGGATATTCTATTTGTAAGTCTCAAGTGGTTCACATGTTGGAGTCCTATAAAAGATAGGCCAGAGGTGAAGTGAAAAAGAAGAGAGTGGAATAGCTTTCCAGTTAATTCCTCATGGCTTTTCACAACACTCATTCTGACTTCATATAATTCCATTTTCCAGAAAAAAAATTCAGCCTCCTTCTGAAAGTCCTTTCTTTTCCAGTGCATAGAAGTAATAAAGTCATTCCTAACTGTATACACAGAGGCATCTTTCCATTGTAATTCAGCCCATATCTGTCTATAGCTATCAGAACAGCTGCTGACTGCATGCATAATTCAGTGATGGACAGAATGCCTTAATGCAGGAATGCCATTACACACCAATGTAATATGGCTGAGGATGCAAACTTAAGGAGCTGAAGATACATATCCTCCTGGAATTGTAACTAGTCATCAGGATAAATAGTCAGGCGGCAAATTTATTGCTCTGTCACGGTTCCTGGAGCATTTCCTGTAGTTCCTCTGGTACAAGTGAGCAGTTAGCAAATACCATGCACCAGAGGACAGGTTAGATGGAAACTGCCTTGGTTGATAAGCAGAGGGATGAGGATTCAGAAGCTCAAAATTTAATGTCCAGATCTGCCACAGATGTGCTGATATATGGAGATAATTCAGATGGCTATTTTGTGTTCCATTTCCTTCATATGCAAACTTAGGACAGTATTGATGTAGGTAAAACACCCTATTGGGTCCCTTAGACACAATGATTCGTGACTCTGTGCATGCCCAGAGCACAAGAGAAAAGGCAAGGAGTTGGAAGGTCAGCTCCATCCATGCTACTTTACTCTTTATCCTGGGAGTGCTTTCAGGGATTATACATTTGAGGAAAGCTGTAGAAGATAAGCTGACTGCATTGCAGTCTTCAAATTCATTTTTTCTGCCCTCCAGTACAGAACTCATGCAGGAAATTATATTTCCTTTTTCCATTCCCAATGCGCAGCAGAAGTTATAATGCCATGTTCATATTTACAGTATGTATATCCTTTTAAGCCTCTAACTACTGCAGAAGGGTCCATCAGTAGTGATGAAAAACTTAAGAAAAAATCCTACAGAAGTTTACATTTGTAAATCTGAAAATGTTACGAATTTCCAAATATTCTAATTCTACCGTGAGCTGTAAAAAGAAAACAACTCTCCCACACAATGATGCTGACTCATGCACTGCAGGATTACTGAGACATGGCATCCTTGGAGGATTATTCAGTTACTCAGGGGAAACTGTAGGATAATTTTCCCTCCCTTTTCATGACCATTCATGAAAACACCTACTGAATATTTTGCTGCTGCTGCAGGCAAACTCTCTGAGCTGTGTTCTAGCAGGAAGATACTCCTCTTCTGCTTTAGCTTTTTGATCTTCAGAAATGTAAATGGTTTGAGAAACCTCGGGAGCTTTCTAAAGAAAGAACGTATCTATTGCTTTTGGGTACTTCAGACAGAAGGCTGTGAAATAGTTACTGCAGATTGCTTTTAATTTACTGCATATACATGCTGACCGTTGAGTTTCTATCAGGCAAGTTTGAGCAATAGGAAGACAACAGTGAGAACAGAACCTTGCCTCTTACAGATGCATGTCAGATATTAAACAGATATAATTAGGATATTAATTACCATGGAATGAGTTTGCAATAAGTGTTTGTTTTTATTAAGGGTTTGCTTAGTCAACATGAAGAATTCAGGCTTTCATGAATTGCAAAGTGATTTCTGAGGCTAATGATAATTAGAGTGCTAAAAGAGAAGGGTAGCCCATTTAATTTAAGAAAAATAGAAAGGAATAAAAGGGTTGACTCCTGGAAATTGCTTCAAATGTCAGTCTTGAAACATGCAATGAAATGCTCCCCACCCTCACAGAATTAGATCTGAACCTCCCCTCAACCTAGTTTTTCTGTTAGCATATGTTAAGTGCCCAACACCACAAGCATTCATAACCACAGATACCCATCTATACCCGGTATAGATTTTTACTGGCACTTATTGGTATTTGATAAGTGCTTTTAAACAGTGCTGTCAATTTTCCCGAAAAGATTAGGAAAATACTATTTCTTATGGCAAAACTATGTTTTCTTATGCCAACTGTTTCCTTAAACACAGCAAGTTAAAGGTGATTTCAAAACCCAGGGACATTAAGCCTGAAGGTTAATTCCAACACCCTGAAGAAATCTCTTTGCGGTTTCTTGCTCCTGTGTTATGTACAAATCCATCTAATTCCCACTCCCTGCCCCAGTCCCTTGCTCTCAGGTAAGTGCTAAGTGGCATGATTTTCCTTTTTCCCATTGGGCTGGAGTCTAGCCAGCATCTTCCTTCCTGCTCCAAGACCTTGTCTGACATTCAGGCTCCTCTGCTCCCCACTGCTGCTGACTCCGACGGCTCCTCCAAGAGCATTTCAAAAACTGTGCTGATGATCTGGTTTGCCTCAGGTTCTTGTACACCAAGCAGGGAGGTGCATGTTTGATTTTAACTGTGATTGCAGTGAAAGTTGTTTTGTGCTTGCAGTTAATAGGTGTATTATTAAGTCACGAGGATCAGGCCTCAGTGAACATGCCCTCACTGGCCTGTGATGTTGCAGTCTCTGGGAACTGAAACCACAGAATTATTTCTATTCTACTTGGTTCCAAATGTACCAACTTTCACTACTTTTTGTGATATATCTATAGAAAAGTATCATCTTCTCTCACAGAATCATTTTTAAATGTCTTATTTTAAATCTCAGTGTTCTCTTGGAGAGGTATAAGTAGTAGAAATTGTGCCATGAAATTAAGGGTATAAATAAAAAATACCTTAACCAAAGCCTCATTTCTGCACAAAACTTCTTTTCAGTTGGAAGCCATTTTTAATTTAAGAAAGCAATCTTCTACATAATCTTCATCAATATCTAGACAGCTTTCTCCTCTTCATTACCAGAATACTCAAAAAATTCAGTGTTCTCCAGAGGAGAAGGGGCTGCTGTTCCAGATGCCATCAGATCTCCTCCAGAAAACAATTAAATACTTATTCAAGATTGCAGACCACTATGCTGAAGTCAGCAGACCTTTGTCATTTATACCAACTAGAACTGCAAAATTGCTGTTCTTAAGGGTTTGCCTCCTTCCCTATCCTTTAAGCTCCATATTATGTCCAGGCCACTTTTCATCAAAAGAATTTACTCTCTTCTATAATTTGTTGTTGAAGAAGGCATGTAGGACACCTATTTTTTCTGTCATTTCTGTCATATTGAAAACTGTAACATTAAGAATTGTAACATTATGTAAGAAAATGCATTAGAATTCTCTAGGATTGACCAAAATGAACTCTGGTCTTCCTTGTTGCTTTTTGCCCAAACATGCACACTGTTTTGCCCTATTCTGTCACTTTTCTCCCATTCCCATTGTTGCTATCCTTATGGCATGGTAAGTCTTTCAGAAGATTACAGCTGACCAAAAGGTCACCCTTAAACAATTATAGTCTGTGAAAATTATAGAGTAGTGTTTTTGTGCACCAAATTAAAGACTGGCATTTTGATTTAAAAAGAGGCTACATTTTACTGTTCTTTACATCACACTTGAAATTCTTGCACATCTATAATTTTTCTCTGCTGAATAAACCATGTACTGGATGTCAGCTCAGAGTTCAACTGAATCTAAACTTGACTCTATCTTGAATATTGAGCTTTTAATCTCTTGTCCTCTAAAAGTTGTGCAGCACCAGCTGCATTCATGCTATGATTGAAAGGTAAAATCTTGGCTCTGTGAAGTCAGTGGGGATTTTGCCACAGGATTCAGTGGGGTTAAGGTTTCACCCAATCTATTTTACACATATCCTTCCTTTTTTGTTCTATCTTAAATGCATTCACTGCAGCTTTTAGATTTAGCTCTCAGGTGAAATGCTTTACTTTCTTTGTCATATAAAATGAAATAGGTGCATTTTAAGCCAACACAGTCTGATGCCTTTTAACTACTTGAAGAACAGTAAAGGACAAAGCAGGGGAAAAATCTGGGTTGGCTTATCTATTAAACTTTAATGTTCGGTATCAGGTTTATTTTCCAGACAAAATTGTGTTATCACTGTAAAAGTAAACAGGATACTTTTAGAACTGTATAAAGTATAGGTATTGATTTTCTGAAGCATTGCATTATGTAGCTCTTGTCTGAAAAACATTCTGAGTATACCATCATGAATGGTCTAGCCTTTGTTCAAAGCTGTACTTGTTAATTTTTCTGATGAAAGCACCAAATTTAATACAAAACCAGCTCAGTTTCAGTATAAGTTACTTTGCTCTGTCCTGTGTTTAGAAATGAAATTAAATTGTCTTGATTTGAGGGTTAAAGCAAAGCTGCTGTCTCCTTCTCAGACTGAAAAATGAAAGAAAAATCAGCCTGCCCTGCCTAAAGCAGAAGGCCTAGCATGCCTTGAACAAGGAAAGCAAGTGCTGGAAATATGTTTTTCAGAAAGGCTGTTTGAAAATGTATAAAAACTGGTGGGAATACAAAAAAGAGAACAGTCAGTCTGCACTCAGATTTTTCTTGGGATCTCAGCAGGAGATCTGGATATTAGTTCAATATCTCTTGGACCTTGTTTGAATAGCAAGAACACATCACCTACAGGAGCAGGGGAAAGGTGGGACCTGCTACTCATGCTGTGGCTGGGGAGCAAAGCAAACTTTTCCTGGTGTGGGCTTGGCTTGGACATCACAGGATCTCTAGGTTGGAAGAGACCTTTGAGATCATTGAGTCCAACCCATGCCCTAAGACCTCAACTAAACCATGACACCGAGTGCCGCATCCAGTTTTTCTTAAACACATCCAGGAATGGTGACTCCACCACCTGCCTGGGCAGACCATTCCAGAACTTTATCACCCTTTCCATAAAAAATATTGTCCTAGCATCCAACATAAATTTTCCTTGGTGCAGCTTATGACTGTGTCCTCTTGTTCTGTTGTTCTGGTCTCTTTCTGCCTGGAGAAAGAGACCAACCCCCACCTGGCCACAGCCACCTTCCAGGAGGTTTTAGAGAGCAATAAGTTCACCTCTGAGTCTCCTTTTCTCCAGGCTAAACACCCCCAGCTCCCTCAGTCGTTCCTCACAGGGCTTGTGTTCACAGCCCCTCACCAGCCTCGTTGCTCTTCTCTGGAGGCACTCAAGCATCTCAAACTCCTTCCCAAACTGAGGGGCCAGAACTGGACACAGCACTCAAGGTGTGGCCTCACCAGTGCTGAGTACAAGGGAAGAGTGACCTCCCTGCTCCTGCTGGCCACACTGCTGCTGATACAGGCCAGGATGCCACTCAGCATTGCCATGAAATTTGTGCAGCACTGTGGGAAGGGAATGAGTCTTCCTCGGTTGTAAACGAACCTATTTGTGTGACTTTGCTGGTTTTTCTGAACATTAGGTTGCATTTTAGCTAGCAAGCTTTTAGTGTACTTGTTCCCCTGTAAGTAGGATCGTTTTCACCAGTCTTCCTTGGGTTTCACATTTCAAACAGATAACACAGGGACATTAGCATGTTATCCGATGACAGAAGAGATGGACTAGCACACCTACCAGACAAAAGTGATTGCTCTACAGGCAGACACAAGTCAAAAATATTAAAGTTGCAAGAAGACAGAAGGAAAAAAAAAGAAAAATTCATGCTACCATGCCTCTAATAAAGGTGTAAAAAACTTACACTATACAAGAAATTTGGGTTTGTTTTATTAACTGCATATAGTACTCTTATGGCAGAGATGATATGATAGCAACTCATGCATAATGCAAATGAAGTGTAGGTGTCCAGCATATCTCATTGTATTCTTTTACCCAGTTTTTTTAAACATTTACTTTGTGCTTCATTTTTTTAAAATTTCATTTAATTTTATAAAAATAGAAGAATCTTGCATTTTAAAGTATGTATAAACACAGGGTGAGGAGAGACATACAAATATCTATAACATTGCAACTCCACATACAAATACTTACCTGGTTTCTCAGTTTGTGCAGTGTCTGAATTTGACAGCAATAGGTATCAACTTTGGGTTATTAGGCTCTGTTTTTAGCTATTTAAAATGGTAAAAAGAGCTTGGAGGCACAAGAAAAAGCCACTCAACTCCCATCAGAAAAAAAGTGTTCTGTAAAAAAGCCATTTTTCATTCAACCTCAAAAAAAGCTGTTATTTTATTCTTCTTACTTATACTGCAGTCTTCATCCTCTCTGCTAGCACTTTGAATAAATCTCACAAATGCAGGAAGCTGTGGAGTTCAGGTTCATTTCTCATGCTGGGTTCTCATTTTGGCCAAGGGAGCACTCAGAAGCACATGTGGGACTAATGACTGCCCTTTGCAGCAGCTGTGGCCCTTTTCCTCCAGTCCTCCCTTTCTCTGCCAACACTCACTATTGCCTACCTCCCCTCAAACATTTTCTGTATGTATTTATCACTCTTTTTTTTTTTTTTTTTTTTGACTACATATATAAACAACTGCAAAAATGTAGTTGACATTTTAGTTTCAGAGGAGACAGGCTTGTGGGCATTTCCATTTCCCTCTGCTGAAGAGATGTGAGGAGGAAGCTGAGAAAATTTTGTTTTCTGCTTTCACATGTTATATGCTTAAGGTCAGTAGGTTTGGCATTCCTAGAGAATAGATCTGTTACAAATAAACCTCACAGAGACAGGGGAGAGGTGTTCTTTATGAAGATGAGGTTGAATTAATGAAGGCCTTTGAAGATTGAGATGAAGGCCCTGAGTACAAAGAACCAGCAACAAAAAGAGCTTCATTTCCTCTGGCTATGTGTTGGAAGGTTCATCCAAGTCACTGGGAGGTGCCTCAAAGTTTTGCAGTGATAACAATCCTGTTTGCATGAACCCTACATGTTTCTAATGCAAAAAGAATTCTAGCCATGTTCTAGTAGTTACAGAAACTTTCTAGGAAACCAGGCTAAAAATACTAGGAGATTATATTACATCACTGCAAGGTAAAGTCTCCAATCAAAACAAGGTGTATCAAAGCTGATTTTCATCTGCCCTGGTGAGTATTTGAGGTTAATTCTATATCACAGAGATGTTCTTGCTGACTTAGCTGTGGAGGGGCAAGAGTCACTGACAGCCCAGGAGGAGAAACACACACATACACACCTGTAGAACAGGTTAGTGGCCTCTACCAAGACATTTGTACATGATCTGCTTACAGCTGTGCAGATGGAGAGTTAGCTGTGGCATTGGAGTCCTACGTGTGATACGCTCTGTTTGCAAGGAGTCAGGACTTGCTGACTGAATAAATGCAGTGCCAGTGTTTTAGTGGGTTGGGCTGCATTAAAATGGGAGCACAATTAATGTGCATAGCTCACTGAACCCTAGGAACACTGAGGATTGGAAAGAGGCTCACAAACAACTCATATTCAACTGAAACTAATGTCTCAAGTATTTCATCACTGACTGATTAACAGTTTCATGGCTATAAAAGAATAATTTCATCTGACGATAACAGGATTTACTACTACAGCTTTATGAACACTTCTCTTTGCTTGTCAGTACTATAGCAAAACCTTTCTCATGATGACATGTATGATCACAACAGAGAATATTTCCCAGGAAAGTGGTTTCTTTCATTGTTGTTCCAGTCTGTATTTGTTCCATCCAATAACCTGACTCTATTCAGTAATAATTGGTTCCATTTTTGTGGAAACCCTGTGAACAAATTTCATCTTAACTTTATTACTGGACTTTAGTAAGCAACAAAGAAAAGCCTTTTCTTTCTTAGTGATACTCTGAACTGTACCATTGGGTGTACTGGTCACAGTAGAAGGATCCAGTCATAGCAACACCTTTCCAGCAGCCAGATCTGTGTTTTCTGATGAACTCACAGCAAGCTGCTTCACTGGAGACCATTCCCTAAGGGCTTCAGCTAATTAGCTATAGAGAATTCTTAGCTTGAACAAATACCATGTACCCCTGAACTGGTACTACTGAAAGCTCATGCAAACACCCAGGTACCTTCCCCATCCCATGCTGGGACAAGTCTGATAGCCTGCAGTTCCTTCTGGGCCCTTCCTGAACTCAAAAGCTGTCTTGGGGAAAAAGGAAACAGCATCTGCTATCTACTCTAGGTAATTAGTTTATGGCATGTACTTTATAACCATCTGGAAATTCACCATCTACTTCATTGTTGCTGATGATAAATAGAGGGTTACTCAGCTGAATATTTTAATTTTCTTCCTGATTCTGCAGGAAGAAAATTAAAGTATTCTGATTCTATATTTTAATTTTCTCCTGATTCTAGAATTTCACTAATACACAAGTGTTTTATTTTCTTTTTCTTTTTTTTCCCCAGTGCACAGGCAAGCAATAATCACAGATTCTTGGATCCACATGAAAGGAAACTCTTCCTTTAATTTCCTCCACTGCAGCTGTCCTGAAGTCATCATCCATACCTAGTGATGAGTTCTTGCTGTGGGAGCACTATCAGCTTTGTGCAAACCTCATGGAAGCTTCTGCTAAACATTGCAGATATCACACCTACTGTTCCTTAAAGTTTGACAGCCTCTCCCTTTCTGCTCCACTTCACCTTTGCTTAGCCTTTTGCAGAAAACTCATGAGACTCAGGGTTTGTGAAACTAGGGGAGAGTCCACCATGGTTGCTGACAGATGCACTTTGAGGTACAGATACCAATATATTAACAGAAAGCATTCCCATCCTTGGTTCCACCAAGCAGGGAAACAGCCCAGTGGCTATGGATAAATCAAAATAGAAACTCATTTTGCACAGACCACCAAAGGTCATCTGTTCTTGGACTGAGCTGAAAGAGAGGGCTTTTCCCCACTGAATACTGGCTGAGTGTAGTATTAGTTCTTCTGTTAAACTGGAAACAGACTGTGTTGTCTGGCGTGCAAAATGTTGGCAGAAAGCAGGAGGAAGGTTTTCTCAGCAGTGAGCTGCAGGCTGTGCACCTGTGATGGGTGGATTGAGGTGGATCAGAATCCCGTGTGACATTTCTGTGTGCCTGCAGTTCAAGAGTGAGTTTTGTGTCTTGGCCCTCATGCCATTCCAGCAAAAAGATAGTGTTATGATAGCACATTCATATTTCAGAGCATTAGCTTGAAAGCAGCATAATCTAAATGTGTACTGTGGGCCTGAGTGCAGTATATGCTGTGGCTTGTTACTCTACACTTCATGGCAGACTGCCACTAGAAAACAATAATCTCAATTTGATAATTTTTTTTTTAATGTAGACAAGAAGTTGTGAATAATGAGCAAATCTTCTGTAAGCAAACTGAAGATATGCAAGCAAAAAAAAAAAGTCCAGTGGTTTAAAATGTAAGTGCAAGGAAAAATGTGATTAAAGAGACATTATCTGTAAAACCTTGGTAGAAATATTTTCCTGGAGGTTCCATTCTCTGTTCCCAGGAAAAGAGCAGGCAAGATACCAGAGATCAATGGACTCCTAAAAATAATTTTAATTTTTAAGAGTCTTGAATGCTATCATGCTTCACAGACCATGTCAAAAGGAAGGCAGCAGGCTTCCTTGTGGATCAGACACACTTCTAGCTGTAAAATGGGGGAGAGCTGCACAGCCTCCTGAAAAACTGTCTTTTCACACCCACTTGGGAGTTTTAAATCCATAAAAACCAGCAGGGCTAATAATGAAATTAATGAGGCTTAGGATTCATACTGTTTACAATGCAAAAATGCCCAAAGCACAGTCATTGATGGGAAACTGAAATGGGTTCACCACAGGGCCAAATTGCACATTTTTCACAGGGAGAGTGATGTAATTAAACTCTCACATGCAGGACATTATTCATAGGCTACAGGTCTACGTGTTCTACCATCAAGAGAAATTCCCACATTTGGCTTGTGCTATGAGTAGACAATTCCTGCTAAGGTTAATTTTTACTGCCAGAAGACTGTGATGTGTATTTATGAGGCTCTAAAATTTCAGAAAAAGTGATTTTCCAGGAATGCGGTGAACGAGAATTATTTGGTGCAAAAGAAGAAGGAATTCAGCTTGCCATTTCCAGATATTCTACAAAGCTTAACATCCCAAGAATCTACTCTCAGACTGTATTTCTTTATGTGTATTTCTACATGTGTGCCTCATGTATGAGCAGACACATGTATGTGCATATATACAGGTATATAGGCATGTATAAATGTATGGAAGCAACACGTGCAGATTTGTGAGAGTGTGTGCTGAAGGTAAGGCTGAGAGTTGTTTCCTCAGCCACAGCAAAGTTGTACAAATTGTAGTATGTAAACTATTGGTTAAAGCATTCACTGTCTGAATCATATTTTGTACAGCTACTGCTCAAAAAGTCACCACTGTTTTGGCTTCTTTTCTTGTTCAGGGGCTGAATCAGATTTCTACTTGACATAGCATTACACTTCCATTTTTGGGGTCTTTTTGACAGTGACACTGCATGAGCAATTTAGCTGCTATCTGCTGGAAGAGAGCTTGCAGCTGTGTAGACCCTATTTTGAAAGCTTTTTGGGCTAGGCTGGAGTAAAGAAGGGCACTCATCCATGCACTGCCCAAGTGTCTTATAATTAAAAACAAGATTTGAAGGATACTGACAGTCTTATGAAGTATTTGTAGGAAGCTGACAGTGTAAGGAGCAAATGTTTCACCCATGTATCTATTAGAACCACAGATCTAAGCCAACCGCCTGCTCAAAGCAGAACTGGGTCTGAAGTCAGGGACATGACCAGTCATGACTTGGAAATTTCCAAGGGTGCAAGTTCCACAGCCTCTCCACAAGCCTATTCTTATTGTTGCTTCACAGCACTCAAGGACTATTTTTTTTTTTTAGCCACGATATCTCTTGCTGCAGCCTGTAATTGTCATGTGTCCTTCTTTCCCTGAGCACCTCTGAGTCTGTTTTTTCTTTCTTTTGGGTAAGAAAGAAAATTATTCCCACTAATAATGGGAAGTTACCCAAAAGAAAGAAAAGTCATAAAAGTCATTAAGGACAGCCAGCTCTCCCCTTAGACTTCTCCATATTTAACAAGTCCAGGTCTCCTAATTTCTTCTTTAATGCATTTATGTGAGTGACTTAATCTTGGTGGATCTGTGTTCTTTGCAGTTTATCCATTTCTCTCTTGTACTGGCAAGCCCAAAACATAATGCAATTTTCACTAGAGTTGAAACACTGAAATTTCATTAAGCACCCAGATGATAAAAGGGCAGAATTAAGTGCCATGTAAGCCACATATTGGGTTGAAGGTGTAACAGGTGTTAGCAGTTTCCAGTAGCAAGTCAGAATAAGTTTCTGAGAATCTAATTCAGTGAGAAGTCTGAGATCACACAAGAGGTCAACATCCAAATAATATAAAAGAGAAATTTTTATAACAGAAACTCCTCTTTCTCTGTTGGTGGTTTGTGCTGAGCTATTTTTGTTCCTTACAAGATGACTGTTTCATACCTTGGTGATTTCAAACAAAGTTGAAATTGAAATGTCAGCTTGACTGAAAAAAAATGATCCAGAAATCACTAAAAGGAAAAGCCTGTGACAGATTATTTTTTCCCAGCCTTGCCTAGAATGTTGATTCTCTTTTTAAATTCTGTATAGCATGGTAGTATATGCAAAAGGCACACAGGGACACATAGACAATTTCAAGAGAGGAGCTCAAACTTTGGGCAGCAGCATCTATATTTTAGTGTAACTCCCTACACAATTACTAAGATTTGAACAATTTCATGTTGTAAACTTCCCTGGTGTTCTTCTCATCTTTTAGTTGCTGGCATTATATTCACTATTACTATGTGGAAATACAGCAGTGTACTCACCTTTGATAAGCACACTGCTAGTGGACTTAAATACATTTGCTAAGTGAAGCAAAGATTTACCTTTTCAACTGGCAATCCTTGTCTCAAATACAGCCATACAATGTATGTATGAATGTCCATACCATCTTTAAAAAAATAGCTGTCTTTCCATAACTTCAAAAGGATAAATCAACAATTAAATAATAAATTTTTTAAAATATTATTCTGACACCTTCTCAGCATTCCACTCTTACCTGATTCTGACAATTGCTGATGCTGGTTTGACTGTTATGTACGACATTGGTGCCACTAAGACACACATGTACATATGCACGTTCTGCAACTTTGCTTTGGCATATTTCACATCGTGATTTCAACAGAAAGCTCATCTCCTCATGTCTGAAATTGTATTTGTGAGGTTCTGTGCCTGAGACCAGACTGTACAGGTAATAACCAAAATAGTTAGTGGGGACAAGGACTCTCCTCCTCCTTTACTCGGGAACACAGTTGCAATCTCCTTGCTCTCTGGAGACAGTAAGTCAACCAAAGGGAGAAAGATAAGAGATAGGACTGCTACACATCTTTAAGGTTTGCTTTTTCCTGCTTTGTTCCAGGAGATTATTGTCACAGGAAATGGAGCAGTCTCTGCAGTCAGAAAGATATGGACACGCCATTATGACTGGCTTGATATGGGTTGAACTCCTGATACACAGAGGCCAGTGGTGGCTGGACCTTTCTAAGCTCCCCATTTCTGTAGTAGTCTTAAATAGAAGGTGAGTCAGTGATACTGTCCCCTCTGAGTCACAATAAAAAATAAAATAAACATGAGAAAGAAATAATCTTTAGTGTATTTGTAATCTATTTTGAAAGGTCCTATAAGGTTATGAGCATTATCTGGAAAGCCAGCTGTGCCCTTCACTCCTCCCTGTTCTCGATAAGTCCCTTACTCAAATGGAGGACAGGTTGGACGTCGTTTACTGACGTTTTGAACTTTATCTGCTGGCTCTTATCTCTTCTGCCACAAAAAATACGTACATGGGAACCTTAATTTCTGCACGTTAGCAGCAAAAAGAGTTAGAAGAAGAAACACGTCTTTCATTCAGCTGTTCTCAGATCTGAATGCTAATGAGTCTTTACAGGCCAGAATATTAGAGAAGAATATCAGTGTAGAGCACACACCCCTTTCTTCAACAGAATTAAAGCCCTGGTTGGTGCTGCAATTTTCTCAGTGTACGTGGTGCAGGATGTATCCTGGGTCGGTTAATGCTGCACATCCAGCACCAGATTGCTGCTGAAGTAGCAACAACCCAAGTAAGGAGTGAGGTTGTGTCACAGTAGACACTTCACACAGACAGGGTCAGCCTCAGAAACACTCAGGACCAATGAAGCAGGTTAAAGCAGGTGAGGGGGTAAGCAGGTTAAAGCAGGTGAGGGAGTAAGCAATACACAAGGAAAAGAAGACCTATGAACCTAGCTCTTCTTGCAGAGTCATGTCCCTGCTGGAAACACTCCCTTCAACCTACACTACGTGACCATACAGTAAATACAGGCAGGGGCTTGTTATGTCCAAAGGGCATCTGGGGCTCACAGTGAAGAACAGCTCACAGCCATCAGTTCCCCAGGCATGCTGTCCTGACCCTTCCCTCACAGCTGTGGCTGTTGACAAGCTCATGTGCTCATTGCTGGGGGGGAGCTTCCAGTTGTTGGTAGAGTTCAGCTTTGGTACACGAGCAAAAAGGAGCAGTTATGTTTGTGACACCCCTCTCACTTATACAGATGTATCTGACTTTCTTATCAGATGAATAATAAAATTATTATGTGCTTTTTCTCTTAGTAATGAATGCAAGTAAGATAAAGATATGGTCATGGTTTTACCTAATGTTAATTTTTAAGTATTTAGGATTTGCTTTCTTGGCACAGCAACACAGTTTGATGCTCTTACAGACATTAAATAATCTAGATCCATGGTAAAATAGAGCTGTTGTACAGAACACATGCACTGGGATCAGTGGCACTTGCAGCTGAACAGGAAATGTCTAATTTTTAGTGCCTAACATGAGGCATAACATTATATTAAGGGCTGTAACAATTCATCACAGTCAGTGCATGAGACAACTTTCAGTGTTATGCTTTAAGCAAGAAAGCCACAGTTTCCAAATCTTTTAAAGTTTTCCACAGCTGAAAACTATCTTAGGTACCATTTTATGGAATGCTGTTGAGGGAAGACATTTTCAGTTTTGCAATGGCATTAATGAAGCCACTAGCCCAACAGATGAAAGCATTACCATTATTTGCAATAATACTCTACACAACACCATATAGACTACAAAATACTCAACATCTATTAAAAAAAAGCCTCCTTATGCTGACAAATCTACAGTTGAAAGAGCCACATGAAATAAGTTCAGTATTTTACTAGAGAGAGAAAAGGTGGTGTACAGAGCATTGTCGATAACTGTAATATTTTGGGAAAAGATTTGACATTACAAAGCTTGAAAAGAAAATATTGTATTTAGTGGAAGTGAATCTTTTATGGTAATAGATACTGTGTTTCTTTTGGAGACAGACAAATATTTAGACTGTCCATTATTTGGAGGGAGGATATCCTCTTAACCGTATGCCCAAGTATTTATAAACAAAAATATTAAGAAAAATGTAGTTTCTGTGGGAAATGTTGGTGCTCCAATGTCACTATCAAATTGACATCGACCTTTATTGTTAAAAGGGCAGTCAGATACAGAGGTTTGGTTGCATGCAGCTTTTCTTACTAATGTCACCATCATGAAAATCTGATTTAGTCTTACGTCTTTTAAAATGTGCATTTTTGAAATCTAATGAATTTTACCAACATTAAAGAGTCATTTTTTACCCTATAATGTTTGTGATTTTTACCCTATAATGTTGGTCTTTGTTACAATATCAAAATTTCTTCTGGTAGTTAAGAAATTTTGTGAGCAATTTAAAGGCACAGTGAAAGGGACGGGACTCATCACATTAAGGGAACTCAGGTTTAATAATTAAATCCTAGTAACTAGAGGGGAAGGCATACTTTACAACCACTCCTTCAAGGCCTATGGTTCTGTAATTGTTGTGCAGTTTAAACCCATTACAAATTCTCTGAAGTCGGCCACTTGACGTTTTTGCTCTACATTGCATAACAACTCATGAGCTGTAGTGTGGCTACAATGAACTCCCTCATGGCAGTGGTGGCACTGGACATGCTGGTGTTCAGTGAGGCTTCTACATCCTTCTCAGACCACTGCAACAAGTTACTCCTGCTTTATGCCAAAACCTTTGCTTTGGCAGGCTTCACTTAATGGCAAATTGCCCGGGTAGAGACAGCTGTGAGAGGGTATTTCTTTACATTTCAAGACAAGTAGCACTTATCTGTGCACAAAGGGCAGTGCTGGTAGTACTGAAGAGAGGAAAAAGAAATAAGAAGCCATTTGTAATTCCAAGAGCTTTTTCTATAACCAAATAAATTATTCTATGTGAAAGAGTTCATAGCTCTAAGCATAGGATGTGCTGCATTAGATAACTGTATATTATCCATTCTGCTGGATCAATAGCACTGAGCACTGGGTCGTGTATTATGTGGTTTATTCCTTCTTTCAGTCAAGGTCAGGTCAGTTAATTTGGCAAGCATTTGAATTATATTTAATTGAAGCCAATTCAACAGCAATCATTTTCCTCATACCTTTTACCATTACCAAAAGTATTCAATTTGCTAAAAAAGGCTCCTGGTTGGTAAAAATGCTGATATTATTTAACTTAATTTCTGCCCTGAGGAGATCCCTTTCCTAAAAACTCCAGCTCAGTAGTTTTGAGTACGTGCCTTTTGGAATTACAGAGGATCATCAATACCTGTAGCTGCATTACTGTAGTTGCTCATATGATAGGCAGTTTTCAGCTGCAGACCTTGGTGCAGAGGACTAGAGGTTATGAAAACGATTGTTAAAAATCACATGTTATGTATAATATATAAGTGGAGATGTGTCCTTCTCCTTCACTCTATGTGAGAGTTCAGTGCAAAGTAACAAAACTCTACCCTTGATTGGGTGCAAGCTCAGGAAAAAATACATCAAAACTGTTCTAAATTTGCAAGTTTTTAATATCAGTGGCAGAATAAAGTTAAAAAATGAGTGTTTTTGAAAATTCCAGGAGAATGTAAAATTATAGAGGTATTTAAAATACTGAATTTATTAATTCTGTTAGAAGGAATGACGTACTTTGCACTTCACAATGTTATGTTTACATGCATTCACTTGTGTTCACATGCTGCATCTAGTGTGGACCACAGAGATATATAGCATATTTAACATCTTAATATGGAAATTTTACTTTTTTTTTGCAACACTGTGGCTCACTTGTTCCTTCTGATGAGTTATTTCTGTGCTACTGCACATCTGTGATAATGCAGTCTTCTGGGGCTAATCTCTACAACTTTATCATACTGAGGCCAAAAGGCCTATCCTGCCCTAACATACAAATATTTTATTTATAGGCTAGTAGGACAGGAGCCTTCCCATTCTTTATCTTTTATAACACTCCACATAATGTGGTATCAGATAGGGTATAACTTGAAGTTAATTTCAGCTCCGTGGATAACTTTTGGCATGAGCACTTAAATATAAAGGCAGAGCAGAAACAAGCAATGGGATGCTGCAAGAGGGGAACAAACTCTCCTGCCAACATCTCTGAAGCAGCTGCCTCTCTTGAGGCAGAATAAGTCAGCACTCATTAAGTTGGTTCCTGCTATTTCCTTAGGGAGCCAGCAGTACAAATGACCTGAAACATGCAGGGCGTCACACACCCTTAAAAAATTCCAGGGTGTCCTTACAGTCAGGCAAACAAAAGGTATCAGGGCCATGATTTCCATGTTTCTACTTGGCTTTCAGTAGCTTCACATAAGGAATAAGTATAGCTGAGCCAAATCATCAGAAATTCATTTTAATTTTACACTGTGCTATCCTAATCTCCTGGTTCTGCTCCCAAAATGTACAGGCTCATTTCCACCCTTGTGCAGCACTGAGAGCTGCAGATGGTACTGGAGGGAAGGCACTTTGACTTGTAGTGGTCCTGCCCCTGCCTCACAGAGAAAACCCAGGATTGTCCCTAAACTGGGCCTCTGCTAAGAAAAGAAGGTCAAGAAGATCCCCTAATACCCTCTCTAATACTTGCTGAAGAAAAAAAAATGTCCTATTGGCTTAATTTGATTTTTGACTTGGGTTCTCCTGCAGGCAAGCCATAGTAAAAGCCTTGAGATTGCTCAGTTGTTTTTGCCACTCTGATGTTTCTTGTGTAGTACCATTATATGTACCTGTGTGAAAAGGGGGGCTCTGAAACTCCCTGATATAGCATTTTATACTTCCTGTCTCTGTCCCAGAGGCAACAGCTGAATCTTGGGGAAGTGAAGGCTTCACACGTGTTGTGCTTTCCTGTACTAGAAATGAATTAAATCCTAGAAATGAAAAAAAGAACCCAAACCAACCAAACCAAAATGCCAGAAGCAAGTACAAATATAATTAAGAACTGACACATTAATTTGTGCTGTTTCAACATGAAATAGAATAGGTTTTGGTTGAGATGAGGCATCATGCTGAATCATGCCCTTGCCTGCTTAGAGGTAAGGAAAAAAAAAAAAAGCCTTTTGACCTTGCTTTTTTTGAAGATGGTATTAATATTGCCTGAATCAATGTTCTGTCTCCACGAATAGCTATTTCATACACTTTACAGAGATTCAGCATTTATATTTCTAGGAGCTTTAACAGCCTCTCTCAGAACTTTAGAAATGACAGATAAAAGGAAAGCTTTTAAGGTTGCTTACTCTTTTGCAGGACTCAATTCTTCTACAGCATGCATTTTTTTATTTATCAAAAACATAGTTGACATTGCTACAGAAAAAAAGAAAAAGATGACTGAAAAAACACAGCAGATAAAGGACTCAGAGGATGTCCCTGAAGAAGAACCACCAGGCAATGAGCATGTACAGGGAGAAAGGAAATTTTCTTTAATATATCTGCCACTAATGGTATGCACTTCATATAATAAAGCATCCTGGGACTTGACAGAACCACACAGTTTAATGTTGTTGTGGCAACTAACAATTTACACTTAAAAATGTGTGTTTCTCATTCTTTACAGTTTAAAAAGTTTTCTTTTAAATAGTTTAATCTTTAAAATAATGAACAAAAAAGTCTGGTTTGCCAAGCTGTTAAAGTATTTTAATTTGCAATTTTTCTGCCTTTACAGTATCAAACGTGCCATCCACTTTTCCTTGTATTTGTTCTTCAGTAGTTTATTACCAAACACTACAAAGTAGCAATTTCTTTTCAGAGAACATAATAGAAAATTTCCATGAGAAGAGACTAAGAGAGGGTGTTTTGCACAGCAAAGAACCTCCTTTTTCTGGATCTAAAATCTCATCAAAGGCAGTAAAAATGTCACCCTAAAAGCACTTCAAGGTGTTCAGTGCACCAACAAATCCATGACCTGCACCCTGGCAGGAACAGACAGCAACAAGGCGGGCACAGAAAGTGAGTTGACTGACTGAGACCACTTACCTACAGGAATACAGAGAGGACCTGTATGTTTTTCTGTCATACACTTCAAAGTAAATCCTACAGTAACTCCTGTTTGTGTGGTGTGAAGAATTGCAGTGTGCAGTCCAAAAATCATGAAGTCAAATATTTTCACCGGTATAGCTGTGAGGTGTGTACAGCTCAGCAAGGCTAAGCCTTACAAGCCTGGACAGCACAGTCTTGCTGGGCATTCAAGGTCAGCACAGGAGCAGCATCCTTAAAATGGACAAACCCTGCAGAGAACCTGATGCTCTGGTGTCCCAGGCAGTCCCAGCTGCACGTGAGCTCAAAGCATCCCAGAGAGCAGCATTCCTTAAACACACGACAAAGCTCAATGCAATGATAAACTGGGCTCACTGCCTCAGAAGTTCAGCAGTGTAGCACATACATCATAAACCACCACAGCTCCATCATCATGTGTAACAAGGTGCAGTGTTTGATTTCTAACAGATTAGCAGCTCCTACTGCTTGTTCTCCACTTGCTGTAGGAGTCTCATCTGATATCACTGGCTTTTGCAACAGCAATAACAGAGTGAGAGTCTGAACTCCAGGGATCTGTGTTAATAAAACAGGATTTTGATCTTCATGAATCTTGGTTAAAAGCTGAGGATTACTACTTCAGATATAAACAGTGTGCACAGATGAACTGTTCAAAAGCAACATTTCTTTTGGTAATTGCTTTTAGTAATGAAAGAAGAGAAGAAAAGTATGTGACATGGAAGCCAAGGTGTGCACAAGCAGAATGTTTCTCTCAGGTGTTACCAGCCAAAACTTTGTAGGTACTTCATCCTAGAAAGACCAATATAAATAATTTGTATATGAAACCACAGCTAATATTGAAGAGTTTAACTGTTATTTGCCAGCTCACTGCTGGTGGTTAGCAGCTAGACTTTCACCTCTTGGATGGGGGCTCCAATAGGATCCCCAGCCCCCTGCTTAGTGCAGATGTTCTCTCAGGCAGAGCAGGCAGGACAGGAGTCACTCCTTTCTCTGTGCCATGCTACCAGTAACATCCTTTCTGAGGTATTTTAGCTAAATTATAGAAAGAACTGAGGCCAGGTTCAGAAGCATCAAACCCACCAGAAAGCTGTGGGAGCTCAGGAGGTTGGTGTTTAGCCAGAATTTTGTGCCTGTGGGCTGAAAGGCGATTCAGAGAGATTCTCTATAACTCTCAACATGCCTAAACTCATCAGCCTCTTGACCTGCACGCTCCTGTCAGCTCTCCTCACTGGCTGCTGCAAGGGCAAGCAGGGCACGTTCTGCTGACACCCTGAAACACATCAGGAGGGCCAGAGATTTAGAGTTTCCCTCGGGATCCTCTCCTGTGTAATCTGAGTTTGGCAACGCAGATAAAGTGAGGTGTTGTATCCAGAAAAGCAGAAGCTAGCAGTGTGGGGATTCTCCCAGTTCAGGCCCTGAAAGTCAGTAATCAGTGATCACAAGGTGAGACTTTAGCATGAAGAATTGCTTCTGAAAATTTGTCTCACTCTTCTTTTTCTCCCTTTGTGACTCATTCTCTGTCCTGCCTTCTTTTCTTAATATTAAAAATAAAAAAAAATAGAGTAACCCTCAAATTACCATTAAAAAGTCTGAAGTTATACTGAAGGACATCCTTTTTATCATTTCACACTGTTGCCATACACTGTAGCAGAAATATTTTAACAAGCATTCACTTAACAGCATGGTCCAAACTAAGTAAACAAAAAGTGTTCTGTCTTAATGTAAATTTATTTATTTGCTGACTGAAATCAAGACAAGACAGAGATGAGCTTCTCTGATGCTCTCAGCCCAGAAAGACAGTGGAAATTTGGACAGAGGCTTCTGTGTCTGATCAGCACAGGGGGTCAGATGAAGGCAGAAAGTGGCTATGCTAAAAATATGTATTCATCATATAAGCCACAAAAAAGATGGCATTTTCTATCAGATTGTAAAAACCATGGGAAAGAACTAATTTTTTTCCCTTGATCCTCATCAGATGCCATTTGTGGTTGCTGAGCTTAACAGAGGTAGGTTTCCTCTGTGTAAAAGGAGAAGCTGTGTGGGAAGCAGTGAAAAACCCTGAGGTGCTTCTTTCTGAGTGCTTTCACAAGTAGCTCAGTCGAGCTCACAAACGTCCCTGTCCCTTTAAACTCTTTCAGCTCTGAAAAATCAACAGGAGAATCTTAATACCAGAAAACAAAGTATTTAGAGCTACTGAACCAAAATTTTTTGAATAAGGGATTGTAAGCACATGACCACATGGAATTTTAAATTGCATTAAAAATGTTTTATGTAACTGTCCTTCCTGTCACATTTTCAGACCTCCAGTATTGTTTCAGAGAAATAGTCTTGCACAGTGAGTAATAATACATCACGGGACCCTGTTCCCATAGATCAGAAATTTCTTAGTTTAATCTTCACCTAAACAAATATTCCCTTAAAAAATAGAATAATATTCTTAGTGTCATGTGCTGAGTCTTTTGAATCACTTGGAAGAATAAACAGAGCCCCCCCTGCTTGTTCCTGCTTCCTTTGACTGCTGCTTCCTTTCCCATGGGCTTTATTTCTCTGACTGTTTGACCCATGCCTGGGTCTTACAGGTTCCATTGTCCTGTCTTGGCTCCAACAGCTAATGAGCCAGCAAAGAGAGCTCTGCCACTGGGAAACCAGAGCTGAAACTTTTCTACTTTGTGGGAAATATTTCCATGTGGGTGTCAGGGGCACTGGGTCCTATCCACAGAGCAGCATAGTCTTCTCTTATCTTGACCTTTTTGCCTCTTCTTTTAGTCCTTACACTTTTTTTTTTATTGAACTACTGGATTCTTGTCTAGCTTTACTCTTTGATACAGATTATGCATGTCTTAAGATTTAGATTTTTAACTGAAGTATCCTGAGGAAAGAAATGATTATTTCAGTCAGGATAAGAGCTAGACTTAAAGAAAAATATTCCTTTTAATTCTCATCCCTCCAATGCTTAAATCCAGATTTCGATCCTGAAAGCAGTTTTTCAAGACAAAGCGGGTTAAAAATATGATAGCTCAGAAAATGCTTCTCAGTTTGACTGCTGCTTAAACAATGTGTAAAATAAATATGTGACAAGACAACAATACCACACTTAGAAGTATTTTACTACTTTGAAGTTATGTGTGGCTGGTCTCTGTTTGAATTTCACTGATGACACAGCAGAATATCATCTACATTTCTCTTTTCCCTTCCCACTCATTTACCAAAAAATGATTATGCTCAGTGCTCCCTACCCTATTGTGAAGATATTTTCACCATTACATTCATCTGCCAAAGACTTATGGTGAATCTTAAACGGTAAAACATTAAATGACTATTAAATATTGAATAGTGTGTGCTAAACAACAGGTCAAGAATGATGCAGGAAGTCTTGTTGATAATAACCAATCCTATCAATATGGTAAACAGTGATGACACACTCACCTTGATACACATTATAATACAGGTCTTCAGAAGTTACAAAGCACTTCTGTGATATTTTGTATTTTATACATAGATGGGCCATGATACCAGCTACATCAGCCAACAAATCTGTTTCTTTAGAACACACTGATTTTAGCTCTGAGCCTTTTAACTGGGGCAGAAAACCTGCTGACTGGATCCAAACAGTAACCATATTTCAGCAGCTTTTCTTATGACTGTTTTCAAATCCTTTTGATTTATGAACTCCTAAATATTTGTTATAGAGGTGTGGATTACTAAAGGCGTGTTCCTCCCAGAAGTATTTGCCTACCTGCCACAGCATATAGGAATTTTATTTTCTTTCTTTTTAAAGGCCTCCTATGAAATAATCCACAGATCTCAAAGATATCCAGAGAGTACAGTGAAAAACCCTTTTCTAAGATTATTCTTTGGGGTATTCTCCTCCTGAATTATATGCATTTCACAAAGAAGGAAATCATTATTTCAAGCCTGAAATAGAAATTAACATCTAGAATGGGGATGACCAAAAAAGCAAGAATGGCAATAAAAGTCCACCAAATTGATCAAAAACTAAGAGATTACAGTCATATATGTAGAGTATGAATATCCAGCTCTGCTGAGCTGCAGAATTCACAGCAAAAGTCGATTTTTTCTAATCTAATAATGTCAAGAATAAAAGCAAATTTCTGTGGAGAGAGATATCTAGGCTTCACTGACACCTAGGGAAATTTGTGTTTGATCAGGAAGTCTCTGTTTGAAAATCGAATTGTGCTTCTTGCTCTTTATGTGTGGGATGATGACTCACATTTACAGAATAACCAGATTCGCCATGAGACACCACTGTAACATTAACAATGGATGGTTAATATTTGGCTGGTAAATCTTCTTAATAGCCACTTTCTGAAACTCCCTGAATTGGTGTCTGTCTGAGCAAATTCCATGGCAAAAGAAAGTCCTTCACAAAATTTTGTACCTACGTTTGGATTTGACCTTGTCAGCAGAAGAGCAAAGAAGAAACACAATTTCTTTGAAAATTGCAGTTGGCTAGAAGCAACACCTACAGACATGATTACCTGCTCATGTCTTGTCGTGTCAGCTGAATAATTGTTGCAACTAAGACCAGGATATGAAAAGAAGTGCTCAGTTTTGCAACAATGGCCTACGGCTAAGAATTTCACATGTGAATATTGGACAAAGAAGGAAGGCACCACATCATGTGCTTTTTTTTTAGACCTCAATGAATTAGAAACAATGTTTGTCCCTCTCAGCAAATGGCTTCTAGCAGTCAGAGAGGAGCAAGTGAAGAGCAATATAAAACATACTTGATGATGCCATAATTCTTGTTTAATCTCATTCAGGTACCTGTTTAGAGGCTGAGATTAACAGAAATGTTTAACTGAGCACATGAAATCAAGTAATGTTTCTGAAATGGAATGTCAACATGAAATTATTTTGGCACATTTCTTGGTGACCATCCATGTCTGCACACACCTGTTATTAACCATTGCAGGTTCTTAAAAGGTGCTGATCTTGATTCACAACACTGCAAAGAAGTGGATGAACTGAGTGGAATAAATGCTAGCAGTTCATCAGCCGTCACTGAGCAATATGATGTTGAGTGAGCATCAGCAGCAAAGATGAAGCAGATATGAAGGCCTCTGCTTTCTGGAGAGGAAGCAAAAGCCCCCTCAGAGAGCTGATAGCATCAGTTAGGGTAGGCAAGTCACTTCCTGAGTGGAAGCTGAAATCAGATATAATTCTAACAATGTCCATCAGGAAATCACAAAAAATGTGTAGGATTCATTGGTTTCTAAAAAAAATTGGATGTCTTCTAAATCTCAAAAGTTAATGCACATGGTGTTTGTTTTCAGCAAGTTCAACAAGGAGTATGACAAAGATCCTGTTGCCTCCAAACTTAATCATGTTTCTTTATAAATTGCTACCTGATGAGCCATTTAAGTAACTGTGTCCCAAATTATTTCCTCTGCTGCCTCTCCACCAACAATATCTAATCTGACTTCGTTTCCTATGATTCTTATCCAGTGCTACATTGAATGTCAACATCTAGTCCAAAAATCAAAGTGAACAAAAACCCCCCATATGTTACCTAATGTTTTTATTAATTGTTATAATTGAACATAAAGCTGGTTATGATAGCTCCCCTTCTGAGACATTTCATTCTTTCTTGTTCATTGCATCAATTTTTTGTCCACTAGCTATAGCTCATCCTTTTAGCCAGATTTTCTACCATTTTTGTCCCTCCTACTTCTCCGACTATCAAGTAATTCTTTCCCTTGATCCCCTCTACTGCCTCATTATCTACTGTCAACCAGGGAATATTGTGCTACTAAAGAAATCATTTGGAGATCTTGGATGCATGTCTATATCACTTCAAGTATCTCAAAGTTTCCACTGTACTCAGATTGATCTCCCCCTTCCAAGATCAGGTAGAAACTGTAAGGAGACAAGATCTGGTATTTTTAGTACCAGTAGTTTTCATGTAATTCTAACTTGTTTAATATCTAAATGAATTTCTTGTCCATTTTGTGCTGTTAATTACTGTTCTATCAGTAAATTTTTGGTACAATCATGGTAGGTATTCCCAATACTGCACTCTGGTGAAATTATAGACATAATAGTAGCTATGGTTCCATTCCCAGATATCATTTCTAGTTACTTAATCATTGATAGGTGAAAAGTAAATGTGGGAGGGGAGACACTTACTTAGCAGGCTTACTTATCACAATGAGTCATGTTAATCAGTACACTTAGGACCAGCTACTTGGAAGCACTGCTTTCCACCATGAATCCTTTGCGGGCAAGAGCATGCTATGCAACCTGCACACCAACTTGGGAGCTGCATTTAATGCTCACTGTGAGGAGAAGGGTGCAGGAGTGCCTGCCTCAGGAAGAAGATGATGTTGAAGTGAAAAGGAGACTGAATTTATTTGGCTGAATTAACCTGTTAGTCTCTTTAAACAATCACTGTTAAGCAATGGAGCATTTCCTTAAGGCCTTCTCTCCTCCCTCCATTATCTCAGTAGCTGTTATTGGCGGTCTTGCGTTTGACAAATGGTTTTTCAAATCATTTCCAAATCAAAAGATGGATCTTTTTGAAGACCACAAGTTGTAGAAACTCTCCTGAGGAGTTCACCTGAATTTCTATTTTCTAATACCAGTCTTTTTCCAGCCCATAGTTTTTCACAGAAATATTTGTACTTCCTGATAAATCTATTTCCTATAATGCAAATTTCTTGTGTTTATGTAAAACCTAATGTTCTCTCACATTTCACTGATAGCATTGTGGCAGTCTCAGAGTTCAGTGATCCATGAGTGGCCATAGGTGTAATGACCCCAAATGCCTGCACATCAATGGGCTCAAACACCCAAAGACTGGATTTGCATACTAATGGGTGTCTGGAAAAATACTATATAGGCCATAATGAAACTACATTGTTGTGTAACCACTGTTAATGTGCTTTTGTAATTAGTTTTTAAACTGTATTTGAGCATTTTTGAATCAATTACCCAAAAGAATTCAAAACTTTTAAAAAGGTGCAACCCACATCTAATGTCTGATTTAAGGTCTCCAAAGAATAGGTGAAGCACTTGCCAGTCCCTTCTAACAGATTTTTGTATAAGGTGCTGTTTGTTAGGCTTTAAAGAAAATGATGGATACCTCTTTTTACATGCAAGCACACCTTTTGATATAAATCTGAGGTTATAATTTTCAAAAGATCATTTCATTTTTCTTTTAAATTTGGAACTTGGAAGGCATTAAAAAGTTGGTTTTTTCCTGGATTTATTAGTGTATTAATTCTGAATGTCTGTTCTGAAATTCTACCTTCTGAAAGCCTGTCCACATGGTAATTTTCCTGAAATTAAATATTTTTGCAAGGCTTCAGTTGTGGCAGGAGGAATACCAATCACATAGGCATATATGTTTTCATGTATCTGTGTTTCTCCTTTGCTCTCAGTGGAGCTGCTTTTGTAGCTCAAATTGCATGTGTGTAGTAGGAGGAGAGTAAACATCAGTGAATGATGGACACATCTTACTTTGATAGTAAAAGTCTGAGCTGTAAAGAGTTTTTTATGTGTGGTCTTCTGTTCATCTACTGAATGTCTGACAAGCAGAAATGGAAACTTCCTAGAGAAAGAGTCTTCTGCTTCATGGAAAGTAGAATTCCAAAGAGTTAAGTTCTGGATCTGTTAGATTTAATGATGCTTAACTGCAACAATTAATTCCAATTTAAAAAGTGACTCAGGTCCATCCCCTCATTTTTTACTCAAAGGTGTCTTGTGAGACCCACTAAAATAAATTTAAGCAAACTGGTTTTAGATTTGTTCTATCATATACTCAACAGTGAAATTTGTTTCTACATAAAATTTTTGAGACCTTTAAAAGTTTTCTGTTAATTAAAATTTTGAAACAAAGTTTGTGGCAAAATTTATCAGATTATCACCAGTTTTCACAGAAATATTAGGAAAATTAATTAACTGGTTTATGACACCGAAGAAGATCACATGGGGATTAAGGAAAGCAGCAATTGTGTTTGATTTCTGGCAGCACTTCTGTAACAGAAAACTGTCATTATCATCAACAGAGTTGTGGATATTGATAAAGAGAGCAAGAAATGTAGACACTCAGATCATGGTCTAAGATCTGATTAATTTCTGCTGGATGTAAGGATTGCATGTGATATATATTGAGTGATAAGACTGGATAAAGGCTGCAAGGCTAAGTACAGGCTAAGTACAGTTTACCCTCTATCCTCTTTAAAGGTGATCCTGAGCTGCCCTGTATGTGTGTGCATATAGGCTGGTGTTTGTACCACAAACACTGGGCTGTGTTAACTCATACAGCTTTAAGGAAAAAAACCAAACCTTATTATATTCTTTGGTGGAGTCTAAAATGAAATTAATTCAGCTCCTGGAATAGTAGTTAAAAGGTGCTTTTCTGTGAGCTCGTTTAATGAACAGCTGCTTCCTATTAAGGGAAGGGTAGATCCCCTTTTTACATTTTACAAAGGAAACTTAGGATTAATCAAATGAATTATTCTGCGTGGTAATTAGCAGCCCTTGGAATTTTCCACATCCCTACAAGTTTGCAAGTCAGTTATCATGCTCACAAACATAAGATCTCTCTGCTTTCCTTGTCGCCCGTTTCAAAGCAAAAGCTGAGTGTATTCTTATCACTCACTCTGCAAAGAGAAGGATACACAAAAGGGTAAGTAAAAAAATCACATTAAGATGTATAATCTTGCATAAAATGAGAATATCTTACTCTCAGAGTCATGCTTTACTCAGACTGGGGATGTAAAATTATGAAAGAATAGACTAGTGCCTGTAGAGCTGAACTGATGCTTCCTTTCCTTGTAAGGCCTCAGTGAAGTTCTTGTGAGAAGCAAAGCCTTGCCTTCTGAACAAAAATTACCTTCTGAGATGACTAAGTAGGCCTTAAGATTTGCACCTACTTTGTATTTAGCTGTTCTTTTTAAATAAGACAATTTTTAATTAATTATCTCCAGTAATTATCAAAGACTAATAGATTTTTTTATCTAATTGCTGCAATACAGCTGATTGGAACAGTTGTTGCTGTGATACTTTTATTTTCTTCCTACATATTTATACTAATTTGCCCTCTTGCATTTTGTCACTCTTAACTCCTACTGGCAGTTTGCTTAGAAAGTTCCTGTGTGTCCATTTTAAAAGGACAACATAAATTGAAGATGATGACCTCTAGAAAAGCCGGGAGAGAAACATTCTCTTCCTCAGAGGAGGATCTTTCCAGCAGGTGAAGTTTTAATCAAGTAGAAGCTGAGCTCAGTGTGGAACCTGCTGAGTAAAAAGCTGTGAATAATGTTATAATATTATTATATCTAAGAGTCCTTTCCAGCTTTAAAATGCTCCCTAACCATGTAATGCTCCTTCCCTTGAAACGTGTGAATTTTAAGGGCTGTTCTCGTGACCAGAAGCTGCATTCTTCTTCAAAATCTGAATAAGACCCTGTGTTTAAAGACCCTAAAGCCTTGTGAAAGATCATTCTTCAATATCAGCTGCATAATCTCCTTAGATATTTTAAATAGTAAATGTGATAATCCACATTAATACCCTTGAGACTAAAATGAAATATCTTTGGGGTTCAAATCCAGCAGATGCCATTTGGAAAGGTTAAAATTAAGAGGAGTGAGGACTTTGGAGACAGAAGACAAACCAAACATTGGTTTGGAAGGACAATTGGACTTGGAAGGACAATATAACCCTCCAATGCATCTCTCTTCCTCTTTCAGGGGTATGAGTGGGAACAGGGAACTGCACAGTGTTCACATTATTTGACCCTGTGCTCAAAGACATTACAACTCAGTGGTTAATCAGAAATATTGTAGCTTCTCAGTCTCCCTGTAAAACGTTATTTGCAAACCCTGTAAAACTATGAGTCTGAGCAGTGGGATTGGCTCCATCTCCTGGGCAGGTCTCACAGGTTCTTTTGGAGCTAGTCTGTCCTGGGGAATACTGAGAAGGGAGAATAGCTGTAAATCCAACTGTCTGTTATCGGGCTTTGCTTGAAAATGAGAATTTTTTGAGAGATCATCTTGTCTTTGTGGGCTCAGCAGTGTGAGTTCTTTCCCTCCCTACCACCAAAACAAATGAGAAGTTGTCTAAACTTCAGTTTGACTGTAACAGCAAGCAGGTTTGATCTGAACTGCATTCAGACTTCAAATTGAATCTGCCCTTGTCTTGATGAATTAATTAATACACCATAAATTCTTAGAGATTAATTTAAAGATCTATTGATATTGTGTTTTTTAAAGAAAAACTTCCTGTATTTGTTTCCCATGGAGAAGGTCCCCCACAGAAAAGCAGCAGCCCTTAGCAGACCACTACTTACACAGTCCTTTGGACAAACAAAATCTATCTGGAAGGGGAGGCGGGGAAGGTGCTCTCTGTTTCAAAGGATTTTCTATTATTTTAATCTCCTTCTTTCCTTCCAATTGTTCTGTGTGATTTTCTTTGTTCTCTGTAATGCCATTTCCTTAAGGTCAATCTATTGTTATTCTGGAGTGTGATTGAGATATCAGGCTGAGTCATGCGATGTTTGCCAACTCCACACCTTTCAGCAGTCTGACACAGAGAGTGCTTGAGATAGCTGCTTGAGATTATTACTGCTTCCTAAATGAAGGCTGTTTTTTAAAAAGAAAATGAGTGATAAAATGAGCTGTAAAGAAAATTACTTTTCAATGCATTTTCTTAGGGTTTTCATAAGCCTGTAATGAAACTGCAGCTGTCCAAGGCCAGCAGCATTCACAAATAATACCATAGTATCATAGCCAAGTAAGTTTAAGAGAGAGAACAGGAAGGAATTCAACAAAGAAGCATGTATTAAATCCACTGAGGAAGCAGAATAAGAATCAATAAGAAAAAAAGGGTTTAAAAATTCTGAGAGATTACTGAAAATTTGTCTTTCATTTCAGAAATAAAATTTTACACTAACAACATGCAAAAAACCCCACGCTGACTCCTTACCCAGAGAAGAAAAAGACTCTGCAAAGCCTAGCTTGTGTGACTCATATCTACTGTAAACCATTATTCCAGACACTAACCCTAATTTTGTTTGCAACAATCTTGTATCCCAAATTATTTTGCATTTCCTTTAAACAATTTCTAACAACTACATCAAACAGCAATATTGCAGCCCACATTCTCAAAAGGCACATCCTGAGATAGTTGCACGTGTGGTGGTGAGGTATTTGTTGGTTCAAAATTTTTCCACCTGACTGACATTAAGAAACTGTTAGAAAGAAAATATATTTCTGACAAGGAAAACTGCTGCAGATCTGATTGTGAATTAGCTAAAGCTCTGGCTAGATACATAAGCATGTGTTTACTTTTGTCACCTTAGATCTACAAAGCAAATTTTGATAGCCAAATCCAAACAGAACACTGTTTTTCTTTCTCCTTCCCTTTCAGATTTGTCCTTGGAGTCATTGCTCAAAATTCCCTCCCCCCCTCCCTGGCATATCAGAGGTGCCAGAGATGAAGTTTTCAGGCTGTCCATGCCTTGGTGTTTTAGGTGAAGATGGTAAGTATACCTTTGCTGGGGAGGGAAGCAACAGGAATAACTGAACTTAAAAGGGACTTCAAACTGGTGAATTCTGCTATTCTGAGAGGAAAAACATTGTTCTAAGTCTTCAGCCTGCATCTCTGTCATTTTGAGACTTTGGTAAACATAAGAAAAATTCTTTCAAAATATGTAGGTTCTGACTACCTGTGTTACTATTGCTATAAAAAGATGGCTATACCTAATGATTTGCCCAAATGGTCACACTGACCTGCTGTGCCATGTGTTGTTGTCATGGTGATGCTGTTGTGGGTGATCAGGAGGATGTGATGAGGCCTTCTGGAGGCAGCTTGAAGCAGCCTCAAAGTCACAGGAACCGGTTCTTGAGGGGGATTTTAACTACCCTGACATCTGCTGGAGAAGCAACACAACAAAACACAAATAGTCAGGAGGTTCCTGGAAAGCACTGATGACAAGTTCCTGTCACAGGTAGGCAAGGATCCTAGAAGGAATGGTTTGCTGCTCAACCTCGTACTAGCAAACAGGAAAGGGCTCATTGGAGATGTGAAGGGTGGGGAGCAGCCTTGGCTGAAATAGCGATGAGATTGTGGAGCTCAGTATCAGGCAAGGAGGAGGCAGGATGGCACATGGAGATTGCAGCCATGGACTTCAGGTGAGCTTCCTCTATCCTCTTCAGGAATCTTCTTGGAAGAATCCCATGGCAATAGACTCTGCAGGGAAGAGGGATCCAAGAGAGTTGGATGATTATTAAGGATCACTTCCTCCAGGCTCAAAAAAGATGCATCCCAAGGAGCAAGACATCAAGTAAAGGAGGAAAGAGACCTGTGTGGATGAATAAAGACCTTCTGTCTTTATTCAAGCGTAAGCAGGAAACACACAGGAGATGGAAGCAGGTCAGACAACTTGGAATGAATATAAAGAAGTTGTCAGAGTAAGTAGAAATGAGACAAGGAAGTCCAGGGGCCATCTGGAATTTAACCTGGCCAAAGACAACAAGGACAACAAGGAGTTTTTTCTCAAACACATCAATAGCAAAAGGAAAAGTAAGGATAATGTGGGGCCATTACTAAATGGAGGGGAGAGCCCTGGTAACTGAGAGTGCAAAGAAGGAAGAATTATTAAATGGCTTTTTGGCATTGGTCTTCACTGGCAAGACCAGCCCTCAGGAATCTCTGACCCAAGAGATCAGGGTAATGGGTTGTTGGAAGAAGGACTTGGTCAAAGAGGACTGGATTAGGGAGCACCTGGGCAAAATCAAAATCCACAAGTCCATGGTCCCTGACGGGACCCATTCATGAGTGCCAGTGGACACCCATAGTGAGGCTGCTCACAATCATCTTTGAAAGGTCATGGCAATCAAGAGAGATGCCTGAGGGCTGGAAGAAAGCAAATGTCAGTCCAGTCTTCCAAAGAGGCAAGAAGGAGGACCCAGGGAACTCCAGGTCAGTCACCTCACCTTACCTCCACCCCTGGAAATGTGATGGATTGCCTCTTTCTGGAGGCCATCTCTGTCCACATGGATTACAGGAATGTGATCAGGAGCAGTCAACATGGATTAATTAAGGGCAAGTCATACTTGACCAGCCTGATTGCCTTCTGTGATGAAGCAACTACCAGGATGGATGAGGGGAGAGCAATGGATATTGTCTACCTTGACCGCAAGATTTTTGACACTGTCTCTGACAATATCCTCACAGGCAAACTCAGGAAGTGTGGACTGTGTGAGTGGACAGAGAAGTGGTGTGAGAACTGGCTGAACAGCAGACCCCAGAGGGCTGTAATCAGTGGCATAAGGTCTAGCTGGAAGCCTGTCACTGGTGGTGTCCCCCAAGGTTCAGTCCTGGGCTCAGTATTATTTAACTTTTCATCAATAACTTGAATGAAGGGGTAGAGGCCTCCTCAGCAAGTTCTCTGATGATGCAAAGCTGGGAGGAGAGGCCAACACCTCAGAGTGCTGTGCAGCCCTTCAGAAGGACCCTGGCAGGCTGGAGAGATGGGCAGAGAACCATCTGAAATTCAAAAAAGGCAGAGGCAGGGTCCTGCACCTGGGGAGGAACAACCCCAGGCACCAGTACAGTCTGGGGGCCATCCTGCTGGAAAACATCTCTGTGGAGAAGGGCTTTGGGGTCCTGGTGGACAACAGGCTGTCCATGAGCCAGGAGTGTGTCCTTGTGGCCAAGATGGCCAATAATATCCTGGGGTGCATTAGAAAGAGCATTTCCAGCAGGCTGAGGGAGGTGATCCTGCCCCTTTACTCAGATCTGGTGAGACCACATCTGGAGTTCTGTGTCCAGTTCTGGGCCTCTCAGCACAAGAGAGACATGGAGATCCTGGAGCAGGTCCAGTGGATGTCTACAAAGGTGATGAGAGGATTGGAACATCTCTCTTTTGAGGAAAGGCCTGGGGAGTTGATCCTCTTCAACCTTGAGAAGAGACAACGAGAGGTTGCCTCATCCATGTCTGTAAGTGTCTGAAGGGTGGAAGTCAAGGGGATGTTCCCAGGCTCTTCTTGATGGCACAAAATAGGACAAGAGGCAATGGGAAGAAACTGATGTACAGGAAATTCCACCTGAATGTGAGGAAGAACTTCTTTACTATCCAGTGAGAGTGCACTGGAACACATTGCCCAGAGAGGTTGTGGAGTCTCCCTCACCAGAGGTATTCAAGAACTGTCAATGTGGTCATGAGCCAGAGTAATTTACTTCTCTTTGAAAAGCTTTACTCTCTGAATGTCCTCAGTCTCACTATGTGCTGATTTCCTAAATCATAGCCACTGCTTGTGGGCTCTCTCTGAACCACGTTTTGCCCTTGAAGTCTGCCACAAAAAAATTTCTCAAACTCCAGTTTTCTTTCCTACAGGGGGTAAAAATAAGCACATGTTCTTTCTCTCACTGAGAAGCATGATATGACTGGCTGGTAGTGGGGAATCTCTATATTTTTTCTGAGTTTGAAAGCTGATTCCTAAATTACACTGATTTAGACAAAAGTGTCCATTGAGGTGCCTTCTAGAGTTCTCTCTGATTTATTTCCTTACATATTGATTGCTTCAGTGACTTCTATCTACCCAACCTGTCTCATTGCTGTTAATGGTCTCTTTAGACTAGAGGGGTTTACTCTCGCCAACACTAAGTTTGTAAGAGGTTATCTTGAAGAAATCTTTTCTGACTGCAGAGTGGAGTTTCTATCCTAAACTAGAGAAGATTAGTAATAATATTTTTTTTCCAAATGAAATATTCTTCCTACACCAGGAAATTAAATTCAACGTTTCAGTTCCTTGCATTGCTCAAAAATAGTGCAATACCCTAAGCTGGATTCCACCAGCTAAGCAGTAGTTGGATGGAAGATTTCTCAGGATGTGGTGGGAGTTGACCACAGAGTGTTATGTCACTTCAGTCAGTGCTGAGTATTTGCTTTCTGAATATACTCTGATGCTCTTAAAACCTGAGTATCTTAAAAATCCTATTGTTCTCTACATAAGAATAATTTTAAAAAGAAAATAATGATATTTGACCCTTGGAAATTAAACTTTCATAGAATTTCTGCACTGAAAAAATTGTCAATGTCCCATCCTAAATCATTGTGTATTGCTGGATGTTAATTAAAATTTGCCAGATAAAATTTGTCCATAAGCAGCAACATTTCAGTGGTGATGTGTGTTTGGGGATAAGTAAAATATTTGGGAATTCTCTGTGTTACTTGCTAGGTTTTGTTGTTGTGGCAACATTGGTTTGTAGCAGCTGTGAGGTTTCTAGGGTTTGCTAATAAAAACCTCTACATACATAAGAATGAAAATACTTGAAGAGCAAAGTAAAATAAAGGTAATGTTTGTACAATGAGTGGAGACCAATTACTTTAATTTTTGTTCCTACATTTTCTCCAGACATTTTCTTCTACTTTCTGTGTTCTGTTAAAAGATTCTGTTCTGTTACTACCATATAATCTATGTGAAAAATTTGGTTATCTATTTACAACTGCCCCTTCATTTGCCCCCAGACTCCATATGAATATACCTGTTACTATAACACAGGTTCTCTAATGATGGTACTATGTCTTTTCATATCATATGGAATTCTAATTCTATATCTACATCTTTTTTAGGATAATGTGATGTTAAAAAAGGTGAAAAAAATGTGTAAAATCTCTTCTGTGGAACAGATATTGTAAAGAAGATGTTATGAATGTTCATTTGAATTCTGAAGGATTTTTATTCCGATTTCCACCACTTCCCTATGTTTTTCCAACAAATGTGATCAATTAAGAAAAAAAAATAAAAAGCTATGGAAGTTGAATTTCACGGGCTCATTCTGGGAGGATTCACACTGAAGTAGATGTATTATCTATTATTCAGTACTGTACTCCACAATTCCAGGGACTCATTATGAATATTCATTAAATGAAATAAAAACCGTCATGGTTGTCAAAATATGACCCTAATTTCACACAATCAAATAAATAAAGGGAATTAATTTTAAATGCCTTGATATTCAAGTCTATGATAAATATGATGAAGAGCAAGATGGTACAGGACCTCATCTTCAGATCAACATCCCATACTACTCACATCAATAAGTTCTTTTCAGGAAAAGTAAATGTTTCATAAAATGGCTCAAACACTGGTTAATAAATTATTTGACAATCAATCTCTATTTATCCAAGTTAATACACATTATTTTCACATTTAAATCTTCTACATTTGTTTGTGGGTTTATAATTTAATGTTAAAAAAGGAGAGTGGAAAAATATTCTATCAGGAAAACCAAACAGACTGGAAGAAAAAAATAAAAAATGCAATAGCTCAGGAAAGCTCATTTGACATTTATGAGTGATTTGAATTTGAATACCTGAATTTTCCAGACCACAAAGGAAAAAAGCAGGAGACTACAAGTGCAGAGGTTTCCTGTGGTTCTTCTTTTGTAATGAGCTTTAGAGGAAGGAACTCTGTACTCCAGCAGGCTCTGTAAAGCTCTTAGGGCCATGCCTACATCAAGACTGCATGGTGATACAGCTTGGGAAATCTTGGTGGGCATTAGTTGTCCTTGCTCTCCTATCTGTTTGCACATTCACAGCACAGGAACCATGCCCATTTACCTGCAGCTTCAAAAAACCAGGAAGGTTTTAGTACACTGTGCGTTCAAATAAATTGCAAGATCCTTTCTTATTGACTGCAGATCTTGACAGTCCTTTTCAGTAGTTGCTGTTGGAGGTAACTATATATAATGCATCCAAGCCTGTTTTGCACAAACCAGGAGTTCTCAATTTCCTCAGTGTGGATCACATCCAAACAGAGGGACTCCTTTTCAGTTTCAAGTACTATAGACAAATAATCACCCTACAACAGCATTTTTTTACAAGGAGTTTTGATATCTTTTCTTTGATATTTTTTAGAATAGTATAAACCCAGGCAATAATAATTACCACAGACAGTTTTCTACAGGACACTGTATGTGCTGAGTAAAATGTGAATTGTTCATGGTCTGTGGTCCATGAATCATTGCATCCTTCATAAAAATAGAACTTGGAAACCTACAAATCCTTAATACAATTGGTACATGCAAACAAGGACTGTGTGTAGGGTCAGAAGGCAGAAGGAGTCAGTATAGCTTTCAGAAAGAATGATTGAGTTCAGGGAAGTTTTGTGACTCAGGGAGTGGGATGCTGTTTTATTCAAGAGCATGTGTATGCTCCCATGATAGTTGTAGACCAGGGAGAGCACTGCTTTTTGAGAGCCATGAAAATAGGCTTTTAGCCATTTGGGTGCTAAGAGTTTTCTGAAGGCAAAAAATGTGAGAATAAATCCACTTATTAGAGCTAGGGAAGCAACTTTAGAGAGGAGCTAGTCAGCTGAAAAGGGAAGATTTGAAGAGGGAGGAGATTATCTCCATGGAATTGTCAAGCCTGAGCTAGATGCTAAAATGACTGAGTATGAAACATTAGTTTGCTGCTGAAAACCTTGTTGTGTCTCTGTGGCTCTACTCCAGCAAAGAAAGCATAGAAACCTGTCAGAGAGGATAGGTTGCTTCTGTCACATCTTAGTTATAAAGTTTAAAAAAACAGACAATGCTGGTTCTCAGCCAGCATAAAGAGAGGGGATGGAAAGACTTGTGATAGCTCAATGCTGCTGCTTGACCTTGCAACGTCAACTATTCAGTGGTTCCACAGGTTGGTTTAACTTTTTCTACTAGACACACTGCCCTAGCAGGGGATGAAAGGAAATTGTTACATTTCATGACCGAGGACATGGAAGGGGTTTGGCAGGAAATAAAGAAGTGAGCAAGGGAGTTCTGAATTTGGAACAAATCCAGTTTCAGTGAAGTGATATCTGGAAGGCTGGTGATAGTCATGCTTTAGGCAGTGTATTAATTTGAAGGAAACCACTAGCAGCCTGAGGCTGGAATAGATGCTTTTAACTTAAGTGAATGAATTAATTTAATTAAGGAATGTGAGGCTAAAACAATAGAGCAGAGAGGAAATGAAGACTTGATTATGAGGGTCAGTGTAGTGTTGACTAAGATAAAGCCCAACACAGATGGCTTTTTAGGGATTACAGGCTGAACAATTACTTATATGGAAGATACAGACAACAAATGAGAAGAGAATTTAATAGTAGCTGAAATAAATTATTATTGTTTTTCCATGGTCTTGAACAGTCTTTTCTTAAACAATTAAAATTTGGCAGAGATTTTTAACAACATTCATATGTACCTGTTATGTTTATTAATGACCTTACTAAAAAAGTGCTACTATTGCACCTATTAAAATTTTGTACATCTCTCCTGTCAGAAAAAATATCTACATGACCAGGCACTGCCACAGGTAGTGACAGAAATACTGATCCAATTGGTTTTAAAGTGTATGAAGAATATCTCCAAATTAAGAGGTATCTGTATTTTTGGGGATATTTTAAAGCTCTATAAGAAAGGTTGAACTCTTCTGTTAAAGGAGCAATTTATATGAGAACTGGAAAATAAACTGCTGGTAGTATTGAGGATTTTAAAAGTACTACATTCAAATTGGTAATTTGTTAAAGGAGTGTACATATCAGGCCACCCTGTTTTCATGGAAAGCTTTGAAAAAACTTTTCAATAATCTGAGCAGTAAGATCAGCCCCAATATCATATGATGTGGAAATAGAAAATCATAAGCTTGAAAGAGGAAAATGAAGGATTGCTGCACAACTAACTATGTCTTTATTAATATTTTTGCATTTGTCTGAATAATGACTGATTGTAAATTTCCCTACTTCTCATGGAAAAATAATACTAAATTTAATCTGCATCATGTTAGTTTCTGGTTTCTATCACATTTACTAATTTTTGATATACCTATCTGTGTCTTAGGAGACCCACTCACTTTACAAAAAAATATATTTTTGAAAAGAAGCCTTGACCTTCTAAACTGGAGTACAAAAAAAAAAAAAGAGAAATTAGAACTAAGACAGGGTAGGTGCTGGAGAGAAGGAGTTTTCTGAGAAATTGTAAATTTTATTTTTCCAACATCTAGATTCATGCTAGTAATCCACATGTCTGAGGAATCATGAATTCATTTTACATGTAACCTACAGGACTTGCCAATAATTCAGTGGTGTAAAATGATTGTATGGGCATATAAGACCTAAATGAATCACAGGTTTCAAACCTTCTGGTCCTGGAGGTAAGTGGTGCAGAATCTGCAGACAAAAGCAGTACCATCCAAAATATCATTTATTTTGGATCTGTGGAGATAGTAGTGAGGATGTGATGTACTGATGATGATTTTCCACATGTCTAGTATTAAAAAAGTCCATAAATCAACATGCCAGGATCTTTTTTCCCCCCATGTTCCTTTCAGGGGACAGTAAGTGAAGCTTCTCTTTGTAACATATGAGTCCTTCATATTTTAGGCCTATTCACTATGCCCAAGATCTCACTTGCTTCTTCCCAATTCAAGTGGTACTTCAGGGGTTTGAACTGTAATACAAAAGCTTATGAAGAAGTTAAGATGATTTTGTAGTCTATGAGCAACAGGCATTAAAAGGATTTTCAGTAATTGGCCATCTGTGACCAGAGCAGACCCTTTCTAGTGATCATGTTGTCTCTCCCAGTCCTCTCATCTATTTTTGACCTGTGCCTGCAAAATACTAGAGGCTGTGAAGAGCTGGTGTCTGCTGTCTTTAGAGAAATCTGTGGATTTCACACTTGATTCACAGACATCTGTCCTGCACCACTGATGACATTAATTTACAGACATGGCTAGCACTGAGGGCTATCAGTGTATCTACTCATCATATACATCTGGAGATTAAGAAAACAGGATGGACAGAAGCAGTTTTCCATTTCCACCAGCGTGACTCAGTCCTGAATATATGGGATTTTTACTTCATAGCTCGCCATCTGTGCTGATTGATGGATCTGAAGGCAGTAACAACAGTTAAAAGCCAGCAAGAAATCTCCCAGCAACTTCAAGAGCAAAAAGAGCAAAAGGTGCAGAGCTAGCACCCAACATTCTCCCAATTCAGGATTAAACAGTCAAAAAGAAGCAATTATCCTTGCCCTTTTAATACTCAATGCAGGGAGTTTTGCCTCCTGATCTCTTAACCTAGTTCTTATCACTATGTCCTTTTGCAGAATAAAAACCGAACCACAGACATATATCAGATGTGGCAATATACTGAAATGGGCAGATGGAAAAAAGAGCCATCTCTAGCTGCCCATATATCTTTGTCATTCTGAGAAATAGAGTCGAAAAGTTAAAAAAAAATCAATGCATTTTAACTTTGCCATTCCTAAGATTATTCTTTCTGCCTTACAGGGTAAACACATAAGGGAATGAACAGACAAGAAGCACTCCCAGCAAAAGAGGATTTACAAACCTTCAAACAATGCTGAGTGTGAGTGGGCAGATCATGACAAAACGTTCACACTTCTTCATCAAATCTCACTAGTTTGCCACTCCATATTCATGCTATAAACTGTGAACTGGAGTTCCTCTGTGGGAGAATAATCCAAATGAAACAACAGGAAGGAAAAGACGATTGCTTTTGCAGGTATGGAATAGGACAGGATTTGCTGGTTCCCAATTCTGTTTATTTAATAAAAAAAAAAAAAATCTCCAAGAATCCCTTTCTATAATGGAATCCTATTTTACTCAGAGATTTAGTTGCAGCTATTCTGGGCATACATTCAGTGAAACAATGCCTTTTCTCTTTGTCATTGTTAAAACAGAATAATTCTGCCTGTATCAATTACAGATTGTGAAACTGTAGGTGTATTAAACTGAAACTGTGCACCAGTACCCACAGTGGTTGGTAGTTCAAGAATGGTGTATTTTATGATCTTTAGACAGAGGTATGCTCAGAAAAGTTTTTTGTTGGAAGCAGAAGTTGCTTCTTGTGCTGACAATAAACTAATTTACAGTCACAATAGTGCAAAACCTTCAAGATTTCCCAGTGCAGTAAGTTTATGACTTCAAAGTAGAAAGCATATACATTATATTTATAAAGCACTGTTTCATATTTACATAGACAAAATCTATCAAGACTTTTTCATGGAATTTACTGTTTTGCAGGAATCATGCAGAGAAATGCTGACTGTTTAAGAATAGTTATTGATTGTTATGATACTGTGTAGACTGTCAGCCTGATACATTTAAGATATTCTTGTCAAGATAAATTTGAAACTCAAAAGGTGATTTTGAATGGGAATTTATCAACATAATGGGTCAGACAGAAATGTAATCTTTTACTTATGCTGCACTCTAAGAGTGGAAAGGGAGTTGAGCAGATAATCCCCAAACTATTTGTTGCTGGAGAACTTGCCCTTTGAGGAGAGCCTGCAGGAGCTGGAGTTACTCAGCTTGGAGTAGAGATGGTTTGGATGTGAGCTCACCAACACCAGCAGCCCTCAACACTTAAAGGGAAGGCTCCAAGGAGTTGGAGTCAGGCTCTTCACAGCAGTGTGTGGTGGGAGGAGATGAAACTATGGGTAGAAGTTGAAAGAAGAAAGGTTTTGGCTGGGGATAAGGAGACCCTTTTGTACTTCTCTTGTACAGCTGAGCAGGGCTGTGGGTTGCCCTGGGAGGTTGTGCTGGTTCAATCCTTGAAAGTTTCCAAACCTTGACAGGGCACAGACTTGAGCAGCCCAGTCTGAGCTCAGAGCTGTTCCTGCCTAATCAGGAGCTGGAAATGTCCTGACCTCCCTTCCCACCTGGATTTTCCTGTGAACCTGTGTGACAAGTGTCAGAAGCAGACTGCCCACTCAGATGTGCATGGCAAAGAGCCAAACAACACTTTCAGATCTTGCTTCCCATTGATACTAGGAGAGCCCAAAGGAAATACTAACATCACCCAGGTCAAAAGCAAAAATACCAACCACTTTGACAGGACTCCACCCATTGTATTTTGTCTTTAAATAAGAAGGGATACTAGAGTTTGGCCATCACCTTCAAAGTGGTCTTGTCACAACAAGGGTGTCCAGTTCTGTAATGGCCAGGAACCCTGAGCCTGCTGGAATCTGCGTTCAGTTTCTTGCTAAGTACCTGAATGGACCCCAGGCATGAGATTTAAAACAACATTGAGTATTTGGATGGGTTTTCTTTTTGAGCTTTTTTTGATGTTTTTGTTTAAGGTTTTTTTGGGAGTTGTTTTTTGGGGTTTTTACTGGCAAGGGGCAGGGCTGAAGGTGGATTATGTATGTGTCCAGTTTAAGGCTGGGCACAGCTTAGTTTTTATAGGAAACAAGCAACTGTGACTGATACTCAATTTCAAGATTAAGCATGTGCAACATGTACCGAAGGTGTCTGGCTGCCAGACAGTGAGTACATGTAATATAATTTTACCTGCTGATACACAGTTAGGTATGACACTGTGTCCATCAAGAATTCCAGTCAGTGCTCATGCAGATTAAATTCATGGCTTCTTGTATTTCTGTAGGCATGCAATACATACATACATACATACATACATACATACATACATACATACATAACATACATACATATATATATATATATAAATATATATATATATATACAACACACACACATACACATGGGACTTGGATGTGTGTTTGAAGTCTCCTCTGCTTCTCACTTAGAGAGCATTTAAGTACAGTGCATTTGAGATTCAAGTACTGACATTAATTAAACTATTATGACTTTAAAGCACTAAGTGAAATACTTCTGCATTTGTCATCCAGCTCATTCCCTGACCTGCGCTGATATATCCCAGTCTCCATCACCTCCTACGCTTCTGTGCAGTTTTTGGGAAGGTTAATTAAAAGGCAAAGGCATTAGATTAATGAAACACAAGGTAAATTGCTGTAAACCTGTTGAGAATGGTGTCTGTGTATTAAGATTTTAACCTTTGGGGAATTGTCCTGGGTGAGAGCTGCTTTTTTCAGTTTAACACCCTCAGCTGGATTAGTTTCCTTAGCCCAATTAGATTTATGTGGATTTTGCTACCCCCTTTTCAATTATATTATTTGATTTAAATGTTGTAGCACCAGAATGACTGAAATACAAATTTACTCTTTAATAAAAATCTGTTGCAGTAATGAAACATTTATTATATTGATAGTATTATATTATAAACCACTTATGCAAAAACCTCCAATAATTTTGCATTGATTAGGCAAAAATCTATGGCCTGATGAGAGCTACAGAAATACTTGGGGGTACATAGCTAAGAAAACTTTATTTTTAACATCATGCAGGGCGTGTAGAGGCATAAAGTAGAATTACTTTACTCTGGCACTTTTACTTTACTAGAATTTCAAGAGGATCTCTCTTCTGTATCACCTTAGACACAAAGCTTTATTTAAATTTAATGAGAGGCATCAGTAATGTGCAATGAGAGGCATCAGTATCAAAACTGTCTTTTAGTACGGTAAATCCTCTTTTAGGATTCACCTAAAAATCAGGGAAAAAACATAAATTCAAAATACATCACCATATAGTTAAAATACACCAGCAACAAATGAAAAAGAAATCTAAGCAAACCTACCTACTTCTCAAGATGTCTCCATAATTAAAGCTAATTTTATCTTCTGGTCTCTATATTGCTATAACTGGATCTTTAGTCCCACACCCTTGTTTACAGTTCTTTCTTGTCCTTTGTTCTGCCAACAGATTTTTGAGCAAAATTACAGGACTGGCATGCTTAAAATTCCTCATGAATAAAGACCAATTCCTGCTTAGGAAAGATATGTCTGGCTAAACAGCTATCAAGTGGTGAGGGTTTGGCTTGCCTCTTCTCTTGTTGGCTCAGATCTACTTTTGCTTCTATCCACAGGCCACTCCCATTAAAAAGCTAAAAAAGAGGGGAATACATTTGCATTTTTTTCACTGCTCTCAGAAATGCTATCAGAAGTTTAAAATAATGAAAACATAACACCCATTCAAAAAACAGACCATGAACATGATTTTAAACATTATAATATAGGGATTTTCTCAGTGCAGGAATGCTTCTCCTACACAGGGCAGGGTAACAGTATTCAGGTTCACTCCTATTTCTTGTCAAGAGCTGAAGACATTGCAGATATGGGTGAAAACTGAGGTGTGCTTAAGAGGATCTGAAAGTCCTCACTGGTTCCAATGGGATTTGAATTTGGGCCTTATTATCTGGACTTCCAGAAAATTTCCAGAGATAGTTGTAATGATTAAGCTTTTACCACTGCAGACAGAAAGCTGGCATCTGTGTAGCCACAGATTTTGACTTCTTCCATAAGAAATTACAATGGGATATTCACTCTGAGGGGTCTGTGCCATCCAAGTGTTTAATAATAAATTCCAAGTCTGTACATGTAGAGGCAGTTCAAACTCAATTCTGTGCAATTCAGCAGAGCCTGATAGGACAATGAAAGGGATGAGGAGCCTGGGTGGCATGGATGAAAGAGACCAGGGACAGTGTCTCGTCCCAAGTCTACCTGGTGCAGACAGCCTCACCATGGCATGGTGCCAAGAAAGTTACTGTAGTCACCTGTCACTGCACACCTTCTGGATGTGTGTAAATTTGAGCCTGAGAAATGTAAAGTTCATGATCATAATGACTAAGTGAAGAGGAAGCTTCCCCTGGTAAATGTGTGCCTCAGATAAACAGAAAATATCATACATGCATTGCCTTGGCTGCTGGATATGGCACCATTGCCAACAAAAAAGTTTCACAAAATGTTGTGAAATATTTTTATCCTGTGTCTTTAAGCAGTAAGGCTTTATTTTGCAGTTTTTGAATCTTATTTAAAATTGCAGTCTGCAGAGACTCGTGCTTGTAGTTTCTTCCTCAGACCATGATTTCACCCTTTTTTTCTGTTAAAGAATCTGCAGTCACCCTTCTTTACAGGTGTCAGGACATATTTTCAGCAGAGACACATTTTGTTCTGGGAGACAGGATGGGTCAGTCATGGTACCATCATGGCTCAGCCTGATCGAGGGAGAACACCAGCTTGGCTGGCATTTGTCCACCTCTGTCCCTCTGTGGGGCTGAGTTAGAGATGTGGCCCATACAGTGATTTCATACTTTTGCAGGTCAGGAGGGTTAGGTTATTACTCAAATCTAAAGCAATGAAGTAAACAATTCCTACTTTGCTGAAGTTTCATTTGAGTGGGAAGATGATGTGTATGCCCAGAGCATGTGCTGCTTGACATGCTCTAGCTTCAGTGCTCAGACATAAGACCCATGAATCACAGGCAGTGATAAAAGTGTCTCAGGGAATAAGTTAACTTTAAATAATTAGTCTCCTTTTTAAGGGCTTTGAAGACAGGAGGATTAGCTGGAAGAGATTAAGAGGAAGGAAAGAATATATATAGAAATATTAGAATAAATAAATCTTTTCCTGTGTTACATAACTTCATAAGGCATTTAACAGCAAAGTTAAACAGGAAGAGGACAGCACTGAATCCTGGCCTTTAAATGCCTTTTATTGCTGTGCTGATGAAGGAAAAGGCAAACAACTGAGTTTTTTTCTCCTAGCATCTACTGGAAAAGTCCTCTTCATGGTTTTCTTGATTATTTTTAATGGTACAGAGATCCTGCTTTTTTACTGAGAGCCACACAAGTTTTTTAAAAGCATCAATCTAAACCAGTGGTAGAAGAAGCAGTAGAAAGCCAAGTGATAGATTTATATCCTTCTAACTTCAATTCACAAAACCTATTGATAAATAGATTTGCAGTGAACCTGTGCTTGTGTCAGCAAGAAGGTAACAAAGAGCTGTTTCATGGAAAGACTTGGGGGACTCCTCTGGTTTCAAACAGTCTATTTTCTGCCACACTTCATAGAGGTGTACAATAAGCCAGGTAACCTGCAATGCTCTGGATTCAGAAGTGGCTTTTTTAGGTGCAAAAGGTGGATTTTGAATCTTGATTACCACAATTCTCTACAAACTAGAGACAGCAGCTGTGAATCTCTGCTAAAGAATCCTGTTCATTATACTGAAAATTGCGTTGAAATGCAGGGTTTTATGCCTGCCCATTCAGACTAGATCTGAGTCCAGACTGACATGGAAAAATAGGCAAGTGCTTTGAAAGAATGTAATTTTACTGATCATATCTAGAACTTGAATTCCTGTCTCTCCACTTACATTTCCAGAAGAAAAGAAAACAACCAAATTTCTTGTCACACAAAATGTTGATCCTGCTCCAGGGACATACATAACTTCTCTTTGGAGGCCAAATACTGAGTTTTCAGGTGTAATTTTTGGTTGCTTCATTTTGGAGCCTGTAGGACCAGACTGTTAGGAAGAAGTAGAACAAAACTCTGAGTTTATTGCAGAGCCAGATAAACTGTGTTGTCTTCTTAATTGCCTTTCAGTGAAGCAAACTTTTGTTTATGCCCAGAGCTTGATGAACAAAAACCAAAACATCCTAGGCTTCCCTCCACTACATTGGAAGAGAATAAGCAGTAAAACAAATTGTTTCTATAACTCAAAGTTTTTCTCAAGAGGAGCTACTTTGTTTGTACTTGGATAAACACAAAAGTAAATTCTAGCAAAACTGAATTTTAACAGAAATGGTGCAATGCAACCATATTGATACAGATATTTACCCCCATTTCCATTAATAATTTAAATACCTTGTGAAATATAGGAAGAAAATCACATTTTATCACCAATTGATTTTAATGATTCTAAGAGATCCAAAGAGATTTTGGTCTTTGCCTTGTGGAAAAGAGGAAATGAAATTGGAGAACATTTTGTACATCCAAAATATCCAGTGTCACAGAAATTGAAAATGGGAATATGTTACAGAGGTTGCCTTCTGGTACCACTGCCCCTTGGGGCATCCTGCACATTCGAAATACAGGCCAGGATGTTAATGTTGATTTTCCAGTTGCCATGATTTCTGTGTATATTTTTATTCATTGTCCTTCTCCCCTAGGGCTCCAGAGAGACCAGAACTTCAGCCAGAAAGGTACTGATCACAGAGACTGGAGGCACAGCAGTTCTGTATAACAAGAAATGTGATGGTTTTCATGATAATCCTTCAGTCCACGCGAAGGGAGTTATCCTTGTTGGTGAAAGTCACCAGAGGAATGGAAAAATAAAGGATCCACCCTGACCAATGGGAAAATGTAGGTTTAGCCATCATCAAAACCACAAGCCAGCACTGAGGTCAGTGGCATGTTTGCCACTTGCAGAGATTGAAGGGGGGAGTTACAAGATTCGCTGTGTGTATCCACACAGGGAACTTCCTTGCTGCCCTCCAGCGTTAGAAAATTCCTCGGCATAGACCCTGGCATACTCAGCACAGCCAGCAAGAGTGACCTTAGCAGACAGGTGGTCTCCTTCCTTTACATCTTAGAAGAGCCTGGTTTTTGCTTAACAGTCTTCTCTGCAGCCACACTCTGCCCGTGCTGTCCCTGTTCCTACTTGTAGTGTCAAGAATAATTATTAAAACCACCACTATTTTGCTATTTGCTTCCTACTTTCTGCTATTCCTCTATTTGCTGTCTAATTTCTAAATTCTACTCTTACTTTTTTTTGTTTCTTCCTTGTGTGTATCAAACCAAAAGAGTGCACAGGTGCTGACAGGGATGGCAGAACTTCATGGAACTTTTCTTGCTCTCCTGTGAGCAAAGGAGAGACACTGGGATTTGTCAGACTTCAGCCTGCAGTCCTGTACACATCAACTGCTTGGCTTGTAGGTGACCTCTGGGATGGAATCACAGGAGATTATAGGGTTTTTCTAATGCAATATCCACAAGTGCAGGAATATGTCTCTATGTGCACAGGAGGTCTGAGATCAGGTTCAGCCCTGAATCATGCAGAGGACGATAAGCAACAATAAATAATCTGGACTTGCTTTCAGATAGAGTTTTCAGACACTTTTTCAGACCCCACAGATGGGGTCTGTGGACATAATTACCAGGTAGTTTCTTTACCACTTAAAAATAAATTAATTTTTAATGTGAAACATTTCTTTACCTTTTAGCTAAAATAGGAGCTTTTCTTCCTTCTGGTTGTGTGGACAGGAATGTGTGGCTGCTTTAGTCTCTAACTGAAAGCCTTGCTCTCTAGTTCTCTACATAACAGAGGAAACTCAAAACTCCTAAAGCTTCAGCACAAAATCCCACAGACACGTGAACAGGATTATTGTTGGTTTACCCCTAAACAGGATTACAAAGGAGAATTCAGAACAAAGCAAGCAAAAGTAGTGACTTTCTAAAGAGTATAAAGAATGAAAGTAACCTTGCTTAAGTCACTGGCACTGAAATAGTTCACTAATGCCAGGGTCTAACTGTGCCTGGCTGTTCATTTTATATACACCTACATTGCTCTAAGAAAATTTGCAAACAGTGTGACAGAATGGAGGATTGCCTGCCCTTGAAGTGTTCTATTATAAATGAACTCACAGCAGCTCTGTACTGCATTCCAGGACAGGAAGACAGGAATGCCATGTGCAAGTGAAACTGTAGGCTTGTTTGAATAAGCTGCATGTAATTATCCAGACTGGAGCGTGGCCAGGGCACTAAAGCTGACACTAACACTATCCTTGCTGCATTCAGAACCCAGCACATTTGCAAACTCTTTTCTGCAGCTCATTTTCTGAGGTTCAACATTCAGCAGGAATATATTGTCTGTTACATTCTAATGGCAGCACATCCTCCTCCCAATTATAGTCCCCCAAACTACTTTTGCTGACTAGCTCTGATATCTTTTTTTTCTTTTTTCTATTTGGGAAATGGAAGAATACAAACAATAACTTACTCCTTCCTTTCCAGCAGCATGGATATGTTGAAGTGGCACTGAGAAATTACTCCCTAGAGTCTCTTCTCAAGTCCAGACAACGGAGGTCTTAAAATGGTGAAAGTCATGTGCTCCAGAGTGAAGGTTATGTGCATCAGGATGAGGGTCATGCACATCATGATCACTTTACATACAAAGATACTCTCTACTGAGTCCCAGGGCATACAAAATATCTTTGAAATCACAACCATTAGCAAGCCTGCCCAACTTTACTTATTTTTAATTTGTCTGGTAAGCTGCCATCAAAAGCAACATTGTCTCTTCATTCCTCAGACAGTCTAAAGAAGGCAGCTCAGCAATCCACTACCTAAAATAGCTGGGAGGGGGAGGTCATTCAGTGTATTCTCCATTGGGAGCAGGAGCCAGTTCAGCTGTAGGGTTTAGTATCATAGAATCATCAAGGTTGGAAGAGACCTTTAAGATCCTCAAGTCCCACAGTGTTTGTTTTGGAACGATGAGAAATGGGTGGGAGGTGCAGTGGTTTGTCAGACAAAGGTCAGTACGTGCAAGAGAGAGAGGCTCTGTGGGCCTGTTGGCAGAACTCTGTTCACAGGAACAAAAGCTTTTATGAAACATGACTTACAAACTCTGCCACCTGGGATTCAGTAAGGGATGCTTCCAGATACTACATCACCCTTTGAAACTGGAACCAAACAGTGGGACTTTTAATGATAAAAATGTTTTTTTTTTTGTGAGCTACTTTGTTCCTTGGCTATGCATTGGCCCACAGTGGCAAGGGTTTGGGTCCTGATGATTACATTTTCAAGAGGAAGAGGACAAATTTACACAGTTTTCAGTGTCATGCTTGTGGGAGGGAAGAGCAAGCCTGTCTGGCTGCCTCCAAGTTAGAGGAGCCAGCACCTAAATAGAAAGCAAAATCCCAAAAAAGCAGATCTAGCGACACAGAGGAACATGGACCACATTGTTTTTCCAAGGAAATTTCTACAGGTAAAACATAGTTATGCCTTATGATTTAAATCTGTAGAATGGAATGACTGCATGTTTTGTTCCTTGTAGTTAGCTGACTGATGAGGACCCATGGTTTTGTGTCAGGCTTCATTTTTTGTGATACAACAGGCTTCTCAGAATAGTAATTCCCCACTCTCTATCCCCCCCCCCCATTTTTTATTAATTTGTTTTCATTTTCCTGAGCATTTTCACAAAGCTGCATTTTGGACACTTTATTTGCGTAGCATTGAAATTTTTGACATCTTCAATAAGCTCAGCCAAACAATATTTTATGAATACTAGTGAGGAGGCTCACTAGGCTGAGTCAGAACATTTTTGAAGGCCAACTGTCCCAGATCTGTCTACTGATGTTTATTTCACTAACTGCTCCATCACTGAGATCTGGTCTTTCCTTTAACAATACCGGCATTGACTTATTGAACAACAATAATTTGAACAACAAGGCCTTCCATCATTATTACTTCTACTGAAGGGCCTTCCAAGCAGTCATGTTCTAATGCTTCTGCTGCCAAAGCATTTTTGCATTATCTCCTTCTTCTGTGGCTGAGGCCTTTGTGAAAAAGGTTGAATTAATGTTGCACTCACATTCTTTGTGATAGAACTGCTCATATTTTCTGCATCTCCACACTTTTTACCTTTCCTCAGTGTGTGCTCTGATCATCTTTATGTGGCTTCTCAGTTAAACTAACAGTTTGGAAAGCTGGAAGAGAAAGAACTGTTGGGTGAGTTCCTTTAACAGTAATTTGACCTAAATGTCTAAAGACTTCCACTCAAAGGCATAACCATAAGAGCACAATAATGAAACAATAAGTGGATATAGCTCCTTAGCATTAGCCAATGGTCTCATTGATCCCAGTAGTGCTGGAAATAGAATTTATCAATTTTTCTTTCTAAGATTCAATCTTTGCCCTTATGAATTTCTCCACAGGCAGATAAATATACTCACACTATACTCCTGACATTCAAAGTCAGTGTCAGGAACTGGCCTTTGAGATAAAAAGGTTCAGGTTGAGCACCCATGGAGTTAAAGCCTTTTGCTTTAGGAAAACACTTTTCTGTATTTCCAACACCAAAAAGCACTTAAAAACTCTGATGTAGCTTCACAGAAATTAATTACATATTAGTATATAAAAATGTCTTAAAATATTATTATATGTTTGTGTTCTGATCAAAATGAACACAGTGCAAATAACATTTGAGACATTACTTTGGCTATGAGGCAGCTGTAAAATGAAACAGACGGCAAGGGTAGATAAAATGAATGGTAATAGAAATGGTATTAAGTAGTTTGCAAATGGGACAATAGTTTTGATAAACATCAGCAGGAATTACGGAGATAATGGGAAGTCTACAGCATTCTGAAATGGATTTTAGTGCTCCAGTCTGCAATAATCTGCTGTGACAGAAACAGATCTCACACCATTTAGTTAGATCAGCTCTCTGCATTGACTTCAGCTAGTGTGCTTTCCTCTATGGTGAGCACAGGTCATCATGAAAAATACAATATGAAAAATGAAATCTTATTGAAAATTAATTTTCACCATTTCCTTTTTATTGGTCATGGAAGGGACAGCTCATAATAATAGCCTAATATAGGAGACTTGTAGGTATTTAGCAACTGGTAAGTATCTTTGAAAAGAGATAAAAGGAGTTTTTCAGCTATTGAAGAGAAAAGTAAAGGTTAAAAAGAGGATAATTTGGGGAAAATACACTGAACATTTCAAAGCATACAAATGGTGAAGCAGTATATAATTTTATTTTATAAAAGGAGTTTTTCTTCATGTAACCTGACATCTGTTGATTAAAAGCACTCAAATTCAATTTCTATTGGACCCTTTGAATTTCACATAAAGCAGGATGACCTCCTTAGTGGTAAGGAACATATGGGCAGCATGACACAGTTCATCAGATGTCAGAACAGGCTTTACTTACCAGGCTGAACCTCAGCTATGGCTGGGTATAAAGTTACATGCTGGACACATATTGTAAAGGCAGATTTACTAATTCAAACATCAAAATTATGAACAAATTATTTACAGGTAAATTAAGGTCAGAAGTGTGAAACAAATGAACCCCTGCTGAATGAATTTAAAGAAGTACAGAGTAGGATACAATGTTTGAGTTCTCAAGGTCAAAATATGAGCCTTAGATCTGAAAGGTTGTGCCTTTCTCTTGTTTACCTCAAAACAAAAGTGAACTATAACCTCTCCCTTTTATGATTTTCCCTCTTTTCCTTCACACAAGGACAATGGATATTACAACCCTAAAAAAACTATATCAAGAAAATAACATAATAATAATAATAATAATAATAATAATAATAATAATAATAATAATAATAATAATAATAATAATAATAATAATAATAATAACTTTACTATTATAAGTAAACTTTGTCCTCTAGCTGCAGCTGTTGAACTCATAAATTCCATGAGATTACAGAGATCCAGCAGGACAAATAATTTGTCTCAGGGGATTAAACTGAAGGGTCTAAGAATGTCTGATTTATCTCTCAGAGAAATCAATGCAAACTTTTACAGTATTCTTGGAGAAAAATTTATCAGCTCCAACAGGAAGAGAATTCTGAGTTAAATCTGAAATTTATCCTGATTAGTCTTATGAGCTATTTCAGCTCCCTCTCTAGTCAAAAACTGACAGAATAAGTGAGAAATTGCATAACAATGACTGGCTCAATATTGCTTGATCTGTGTTTTCCCACAGCTATTCCTGCACACACTATTATTCAAAAATGAATATTCACAGTACACAGTTGCTTCTTATAAATATAAAAAGCATAAATAATATAATATTATATATATAATATATTAGATTAGGTCCTGGCCTAATAGGAACAGTACAGGCAAGGGAAAACACATTGTATTTTAAAATTTTAATATTCTAATAATTTTATTGAAAAGAATCATTAATGTAAATTGAAAGAAAAAATAATGTGGCCTAAATTAATTTCCTTGCTTTTAGTGATGTTGATTTTAATAGATCTAGTTGGAAACCTGTGGCTTCTAAAGACAAACATCTGACAAAGACCTTTAGTTCCTTTTCAGTTACCAGACTTCAGTTATTCTAAATGAAGAAAGCTGATGGTATACAAAAGTTATGCCAATAAACTTCACAAATATTCAGATTAATTCTAAGCAGTGGGTATACAATTCCTCTCCCTCAACCTTACACACATTTTTCTTCATGTTTTTTGTTCTAACAGTGCATACAACCTGTCCTTCAAAAATCTTTTAAAAGGAAATGTTAATACTGGCAGCCAGTGTGTTGTAGATATACCTTGGCAGAAGAGAAGTATCTTGCTTTAAAAGGTTCCTGCCCTCTAGCATTTAACAAGAATGTCAAACCCTAAAGTAGGTCAGCCTTGTAATTCTGAGCAGCCTTCTTGTGACAAGGGCAGTGTAAACAGTTCTAAGTGTTTGTGTGCAGTTACCACCCTCATGTTTGTCATATGTCTCAGCTTACTTTTTCTAAATCCTCTGCTCCTATTGTTTGGTAGCTTTTGTTCATGGACCCTGAAAAGTTAGAATGAACTCAGAGCTGGCAGATGTGTGTCAGCTCTGGCCACAAGAGCTACAGGAAGGCTGCTCTGAGTCATAGCCAGCATAGTTTATCCTCTTCCAAGAAGCTGCATCTCTTTCATTCCTAGAAGAACTTCACCCAGAAGTGAAATCCACTCAGGATTCCTCACAGGTTTCCTGCCTTCACAAAAAATGTAATTTACTTTAAAACAGCCCAGAGGAACGATGATCCTTTGAGAGGCTGAGCACAGTCTCTGGTGGTGGAGGTGGCTGGGGGGTGACAGTAGTTGTGAGCCTGGTGAATGGCTGAGCCCAGAGCAAGATGCAAATGTTGGGACAGGAATGGGGACTGATAGATACCATGGTTCCTTCCCTTTGCCTTCATGGGATACTTCCATTCTAGGAAATGGAACAGGTCCATTTTCCTGGGACAAAGTCACTGAGGAATGATTATAAGTGTTCCAATTTTATCAGGATTTATGCAGTAATCTTGGCCAGGTGTTTAAACAGGACTCAGGTGTCCCACTTAATGAAATGCCATTGCATTGCTGCGGCAGGGGCAAACAACGTGGCTGAATGTAAATGGAAAACAGCAAGGTCATAAACAAGGAAGAATGCTTTATTTTAAGGAAGAGGATAGGAAAACCATTCCTCTTAGACTAGCAAGTATTTTGCTTTCAAGTATATGTATCTCAAATAAATACCTCAGTGTCACATGCCACAATGTGTTCTTTAAAATGGTTCTTATGATTTGCTGTGCTGTATTTCAACACATATTGGGGGATCTTAATTGATTTTTTTCATACGTACAACTGACATTCAAAATAAATATTCTTAAGACAATTACTACTAAGTAGACCCCTGCAATCTAAAGTATGTGTGTACTGAAAATATTTTAGAGAGAGAAGCATTGCTTTGCTTGGAACACAACTGATTTCAACAAATGTCAACTGAATTAATTTAAGAAGGTGATGCCTGGATATAAAAAGCCTTTTACTGGCCATTGGATTATGGTGCTCTGTAATTCTGTTTTCCAGAGTATATTTTAATATACTATCAATAATTTATATTTTGTCTTTAAAAAAGAACACACCATCATAGCACACTTGTTAATGACATGCATGAAAAAAATAAACTGGCTACAAGCTTGAAAGTAAACACAGTTATTATTTAACAAGCAATCTCCCATTGCTCCCATTACTAAACTCCTTAGTACTTAGCTTAATAATGCCACAGGAATGCATGCTTAACATTACCCATAATGGTTAATGAGCTGATTCTTCCAGTCATCAGCTTCAATTAGCCAGTAATCTAATCAGGCTGACCTCTACATTTCATAGGGTGACCAGTAAAGCAGGTGGCAGGTAGTCATGAACTCTGCAGCAATACTTCGACACTCATTAATATTCAACTTGTAAATTAGCAAACCACCTGCCAATACAAAGTTAATCTAGATCAGGAATAAATCCATAATCAAATTTCTGTCAAAGTAACCAGACCTCACAATATGGGTACCTTCTTTTTTTTGGCTGCACATTGATAAATAGTATTAAACAGGCATAAGCTCTGAAAGAAAGAAACTAAGCTTTTGGTTTGTTTTTGTATGTAATTATTTTAAATAACACTTGACCCAGGCTATGAATTTTTTCTTGTTTAATTCTTAACCATGTCATTTTTCACCCCAAAGGCTACCAAAGTAACTGTTGCCCCAGGAGGTATGGGATTAAATAGACTAGGTTTAGTTTGTAAGGACAGGGAAGGAACTGGAAGGGACATTTTGTGCTTCAATGAGTTCATGCTGCTGCACATGTCAAAATGAGCAGACATCAGAATAATTGAAGTGGAAATCCAAGACCAGTGTAGTGAATTCTGCCCAGAAAGCCCAGCCAATGTGTTTCTCTGGCACGTGGGTGATGGCAAGGCAGGAACAAAGCAGTCTGAGAGTGGGATCACTATGGAGGAGGTTTTCATTGCTGTGACAGTGAATTGCAGTGCATCATTGAATTGCAGTGTATCAATTACAAATGAAGGACTCCATCAGGAAACAGAACTGGTGGTTGGGAATGGTCAGCCAAAGTATGGTGTGGTATGTAAAGACTTTTGACATAGGTATTCTTCCATCCAAACAAATCCATTTGAATGGTCTCTTATTTCAATGGCAATTTGGCCACTTTACGGGTAGCCTGTGTGCACAACTTCCTACTCAGTTACTGCAGAGACTGGAAAGGTGAATATATTTGAATTTTGAATTGTAGATTTCCATTTAAAAAACAGACAATGAATGACCCCAAACCTGCAAGCTGTGCATTGCCACATTTTTTTCTAGTCACTGGAATCAGAGGAAAAATTTACAAGACAAAATAAGCTGTCGAACCTGTTCCTAGAAACAGCAGTGTTTCCTCATTTTTGCTTTCTGTGCGCAGCTCCCTAGAAAGCTGGCTGCAATGAGCATACAAGACATGGTTCAGACAACTTTCAGAAAGCTAATTTTTAAACAGCATTCAGAAAGAAGATTTTTGTCAGCTATTGTACAGTACCTTTTCCGAATACATATGTTGATATAATTCTACCAGTTATGGCAGTGCTTCATGGACTCATATTCTGAACTATTCATGACTTTCTTCAAATTTCCTTTCTTCAAATTTCAGTTATGGAGAGAGAATTAACTTCTGTACCAACACACCTAAGACTAATTCTGGATATAGTAATGACATGCTATAAAAAGTTATTAGTAGTGTAATCATTACAAAATATTACAAAATATTCATAATTAATGTCTTTTTCTCAAAAAATTGATCAAATTGGAAATAAGTTCTATGCTTTATCTATCAGTGTTAGGTAAATGGCCAATCCTTTCCTGACTGCATAATGAGTAAAAAAATGCAGGCTTGGAAGGCTATGCTCGTGTTGCTCTGGGAAGAGTTCTACACCAATGTGCTGCCTCTCCTATTAAATTGTTTGTTCGTTCCCAGAATCCCTTCACATTTAATTTACAAACTCTTCCCAAGACAGATTTACTAGAGAAGCTCTTACTTCAAAGAAGGGTGGATTTCATTGCTTGATGCAGCTGGGAGTCAGACATCAGCCCTTCTTCTAGAGCACTGTAAGGTGGTTTCATTCCTAAGATAACAGCTCAGATATTAGCCCAGACAGATTCTTGTCTCAGCTTTTATTTAAAGCTTCATATTTTGGGATTCCAATTCCAGTACTTAAAAGTTCTCATATTTAATAATTAATATTTAAAATAAATATCTAAACTGCCTACTGGAAATTTCATTTATTTCTTCCTCAACCAGCACATGGAAATATTGATGCCATCCATTCTATAAACAAGCCTTTATATATGTAAAAGATCCCACTCACTCCATAGTTTTATTTCTAGGCTAAGTAAGTATTATTTTCACAAGTCATCACATCTTATGTTTTCATTAATTTTCTCTGAGTTCTTGTCCGTTTATTCCCCTCAGACATTTTCAAAGTATGGTAGATAAAAGCCATTGTAATTTTTAAGTGAAGAGCTTGGCCTCAACAATGTCAAACAGACTGCAGTAATTTTCCGTCAGATATAACACACAAGACTAACTAATTAACCAAGAGCTAAAATTAGCCTTTGTTGCTGGTTTGTCTTGAAAATCATAATAGTGCTGGCTCAAGTTCAATTGAGGAGCACAAAGGATTAGTTTGACAAGTTTTGTTCTTGACATGCATAGTGCTTGCTGCTTAGCATTAGCCTTCCCCCTGAGAGCTTGCAAGTGTACCACTTAGGAATTTGCTATAGATACTTCACTGGAACACTTTTTCTCATCTTTAGAAAAAGAATTGATATACTTGTCCTTCACGTACCCTGTGATGCTAGCCTTCATTGCTAGTGGTACAAGGTCCCAGTTCAGTGGCTGCTCTCACAAGCAGAGGCTCACCCCATGGCAGAAGAAACAGCTCTGGGCTGGGCTCTGGGAGCAGCAGAGAATTCCCTTCTCCAAGCTGCAGCTCCGACCATCCTCCTCCAAAGCTGAGACACAGAGAGAGCCCACAGCAGCCCCAGCCCTGTCTTATATCAGCCCAATTCCTGCGCTGTCTCTGCCCCTCAAACTCCCAGATAAGAGAAGTTCAACCAGATGCCCTCCTCCCCTGAGTTTGGCCACGTCTTTCTTTTTTCCTAGGCACCCAGTTGTTAGTGTTTCCTAGTAATTTATGGGAAAAAAAATTCCTAAAGTATAAAGGAACAAAAGGAAAGAAACCTAACCCCCAATGTCTTATCAAATAAATGTTTATTAGGAAGTCATCTATGGCCAAAACCAAGGAAACACAGTAATCATTATTGAAAATACACTCATTATGACTCCAAAGCAATAAAAACAGTTTTTGAATGTTTTTGTTGTTTTATGAAGAACATTGGGCTGTATCTTTAATATTTTTGAAAGAATCTGGTGAGTTTGAGCCACTTCCATGACAGGGAATTTAAACACCATATAAAGTAAGAAGGAGAGATCACACACTATTTATAACAATCACAAGTAGGGAATTAATAATTCAAAACTTTAATAATCTTATGCTCTGCATGTAAAAATAAAGTAAACATTGGGGGCAACAATTCTGGGCACTTAATTTAGTATACTTACCTTGGTGTGTTTTAGTCAGTCCAGTTTTTAGTCTCCCAGAGTCCTTCTGGTGGCAGTTCAAGAATTAGCATCAGCCAAAAGCATTTTTAATTGGCTATTGACATGAAGCTACACTGCTTGTTGACTAAGGGTATGACTAAAGCTATTTTATGCCAGCACTAAAAATCAATTCATGCATCCTTAGCTTGTTATAATCAATGTACCTAAGTTAGCAAGAAGTTAAGAGCATGAATTCAAACTTCTCCAAGGTTCTGTTCAGATTTGAGGAGTTTCGCTGCATTTTAATGTAGGACTTGAGTACACACTGTCCACCCAGTTAGCTAAACCCACACCAAAGAACCACTGTGTCTCCAGAGTTTGTGTACTTATGGAAAGTTTACATACACACAGAGAGACTAATATGCCGACAGAAAGTACAAATAAAACTTGTTTAACGCAAAACATTCAGGGTGCATTTTTCTATGTGTGTCTGGCAATATTTTTCACCCAGGATGACTTCTGTTCAAGCTTGGCAAGGAAAGGAAACATAATGAAACTTTGATGACACCTGGGCCAATATAGCAACAGAAAATCCCTCAGTATTTTTATGGCAGTAGGAGCGAACAAGGACACTGGAACCAAAAGTAAACTTGACAGATTTGTTTGCAGTTGGTTTTGGTTTGCGGTTTTTGCACAAAAACATAGCAAATGACGAGGAAAAGTGCAAACAAAAATGATGGTATGATCAAGCTCTGTTTTAAAATCCTTAGAAACACAGAAAACTTGCAAACTGTAAGCTTACAGCTGAGGATGAAGCCCTTAGCTTGAAAAAAATTCTACTCATCTTTGTGAGTTTATCTTGATGATGTATAAAGGAGATTATGTTCATGTGATCCCTTTATTATTATTAGAGAAGGTAATTATTTATCAGAGTAATTGCATACACACATAAACACGCAGAAACACACAAAGTCTCCAGGATTCCTAAAACAGAAGTTTGAACTCCACTTAAATAAACTTTAGAGCATCAAATACCCCTTTCCTCACATACCAAGGACCTGTCACAGACTCTTCTCTGCATGTGCTCAAGTGAAGAGAGGATTCTGACAGATTGATCTGAAGGGCCAGCACCTGACCTGGACCAGAGGTAAAGCTTGTGTAAACCATGGAGTCCCTCCCTCCATCCCTGACCTCTGTTGTGAGTGCCCCAGGGAGTGATATATGCAGGACATTAAAACAAGAGAGTCCTCTGAAATAGTAAAATACCAAATATTTTAGAGCTTCAGCAAGCAAAACTCTTTGGATTCAATCAGGAAATCTCAGGTTCCCACTACACACCATGAAGGATTGTGAATAAGGAGAAGGTAAGGTGATGAATCTGTGATTACATTCTTATTCCTATTCCTAATGTTATTCCTATTCCCATATCTTTGTCTGAGAGCCCCTAATTTCAAAATTATAATAATTCAGGGGGAGGGGGTTTACATTTTCCATTTTAAGTGAGGCTTCTGTCTTCCTTAGCAGACACCTGTCTTTTCAAACCAAGACATTCCCAGAGGAGATACATTTGATATCAGAAGCTCTTTAATTAACATGTGAGTGCTAGGTTAAAATACTGGAAGCTGGTGCTGAGCTGTAAATCAAACAGAAAACTCAAAATGATGGAATTAAATGGGAAGACAAGAAAACACATTAATAATGTAATTGGTTCTCTCTCTGTGCAATTTTAAAATCTTAAAAAATATGCTCTGGGTCAAACTAACCTGGAATAAGCTAAGTTAACCATTTGCAGAAAATCATTTATTCTTAACTGGACATAGGGAATCCCTCTGTAATCTCTGGAGAGAGACTGGAGCCCTTAGGGGGTAGTTTAGCCTGTATTTCACCATAGGCGCTGTGAAGATGAAATCTGTATTTCATCCTAGTATTTTTTAAAATTAATTTTTTAATACTTTTTCCATTTGAAAATGAATAAACATTTTGATACAGAAGGCATATTGTAAGTAAACTCATTTGTTTGTAATCCTTCTTCCAAAACTCAGAATCTACAACCTTGCAGGTTTCACGGTTCCATAACTTCTTTTTTTTTTTTATTTTCAGGCAACTATTTCATATCATAGTAATTAAAAAAAGAAAAAGAAAAAAAAAAAAAAAAGAAATACCAAAACTCAGAGATGGCTACATTTGCAACACATTGCAATCCAGAATGACCCAGAAGACCTTGCAATTTATCAAACTGGATCCGATATATATTTTCTGTTAGGCATCTGAGTGACTACACACTGTTTTTCTCCTTGGGAGTTCATGTTGTCTCCAGTGACAGCTCTTTCTGCTAGTATATTAATCTTAAAAGAAGCAAAAGAAGTACTATGATTTTTTCTTAGAATGGTTGAAAGATGACTCATATTTCAATAATATTTTGAATATATTTTAATCATCACCAGTTTGCTGTCATCATACAAATCAGAGGTATTTTTGAGCATCACTGGCACCCTAGGATTCTGAGGATTCTGTGCACAGTGTATAACACAGTGAATTGTTCACTTTGAGAGCTGCAGACTCTCCCTGGCTAGTAGGCAAGCAGACATCAAATAGACCAGTCAAGCACTGAGACTGCAGGGATGCCTTGAGCACTTGATCTCAGACAGTTAGAGGAAAGCAGTAGCTGAGAGCATAGAATTAGGCTCTTAAAATTAAAGGATAGCATTTCTAGTGAGAGATACAACTCCTGCTTTGGATTGGTTAGAGATTATTTGTGTATCAGAACAGTCTACACTCAGAATTTAATTACAAGATATGGGGCTTCCCATGAGTTTAAGAGTCAGGACTTAATCTGATTGCAGGATCAATGGTATTGTTTGCATGAGTGTCTGGAATCCAAGCAAAATTTACAGTAAATAATTGAATCAGAAAAGAGTCTATGTTGTATAAAAATCTCCTCTGACCGGACAAACTAAGTTTTCAAAGTAGTTAGGTTATTTGAACAATTCTGTACTTGCTCATTCTATCTCACTATTGGCGTAATGTAAGCTTGACATGGAATGGTACCGAAAGAACTGAACTGCTTAGATTTTACAGTCCAAGATTTTTTTGTGCCTGTGGCCACCTTTCTTCAATTTTGACTGGTGGGTGTCCACAATTCTTGATTCTGAAGCACAAAGGGAAGTCAAGTCTGAAGGATTTCTTAAAAGACATTTACCATATCATCCTTCAGAGATTCTCTTTGGGAGAAATAGAATTTCTATGAGATTCACATGATCAGTTCTCTATATCGCTGTAAAAAATAACCATGATTGCAGGGAGATCATACAGTTGCATTTACAGGAAGAGATTGCAATGGAAACAGTTTTGTTTTTCAATTTTCTACTTTTTATCAACAGAACTAAAAGAAATAATTATATAAGAATGTGTAACATGCTGGCAATTGCTATTCAGAACAGTAAAATGCAGATAGTTCAACTCATGTTCATTGTGTTGCAGAAAGTGAAGAGTTACTGAATTCTGCTAAAATGTCCTGAAAACTCATAGACTGGCTAAATCCTGAAAATTTCCAAAGGGAAGGTTTAAAAATAAAACAATATAAAGATCTGTCAAATTAGGTCTACTTTGCCTATATAATAAATACTCTGAAAACAGGCCAAAAATGTAAAATAAAATGTAGATACCAAAAGGGTAAGAATGACCTACTAAACGGTGATAATACATGGACTGTTGTATTATTCTATCTAAAAGTTTCCAGCAAATGCAATAGCAGAACTTGCATCTCTTTTATGACTTGTATTGATTTTTGTTAATCCATAATGAGTTATTAAAAACTAAGACACAATGTAATTAATAGCAGCAATAACAATAGTGCTTAGTTGCAATGTGGCATTTTTTCCCAAGAGAGTTTCTGGTATTTAATTAAAGTAACCACAATAGTAAAGGGGCTCAGTAGAACTAATCTTACAGTAAAATCTTATTCTAATATAGATTAGTGTAAAATTAAATCCTGACCATCAATCCTTCAGAAGTAGACAATAAATTGCCTTGATTCTTTCAACCCAATTTTAATCTTTCAAAGCAAGCAGTACAGAAATAGCTTTGTTAATCAATAAGCTGTGTTTAAAAGGCAGTCCCAAATCCTAATAACTGATTGCCCCAAATTGTACTGCTCTTCTTCCTCTGTGAAAAGCAATGTAACTGCTCTGGATCTACATCCCATGAGGGCACAAAAGGATTTGTTGACTACAATATTTGTTTCATCACAACAAAGACTGAACATTATGAGTACCAGCCCCAAGCTGGAAATTTACATCTGAATCACAGGATCAGAGAGTGATTTGGGTCAGAAGGGACCTTCAAAGATCACCTAGACCCTCCTCTGACACCCACAGGGATATCCTCCACTATGTTAGATTGCTCAAAGTCACATCCAACCTAATCTTGAACACTGCCTTGAAACAGTCTTTAAATCCAGGCTTTTTTTTAGGGTTACATTTAATTTCTCCATTAATGCCACAGAAAAGGCAGTTTCTTTTCTCCTTCCTTGTTAGTTGACTAGCACAATCATAGATCATCTACCCATACATCACATTTTACTTTGACAGAAACACAGACAAGGGGCAAAGAATAGTACAAAAGGCTGGAAATTGTTATGGCTGAGGTAGTTTATGCCAAAGAAAGATTTATTTACACCTCTGCCACTGTTTCTAATCTATTTTTAGGCCACATATTCCTTCAGAAAGAAATAAAGGCAAAATTTAGCCATCTGGTCTTCCTTCAGATGCATTACTCAGCTTATCAACTACACTGCTGGGCACAATATCTCCTGATGAGCAGAGCTGGCATCCAAACAAGCAATGTCACAAAAAAGCACTTGAGTCTGGAAACCTCAAGATAGCCCATAGTATTCCCATTTAGTTTGTTTTATAATAACATGTAAGTTTCTTAAATGCTTCCATGTCTGTAATACCTCATTCTGATATATTAATGTTCTCAGAACATATTTCTTTGTGTCCTCATTTGTTATAGACAAGATTAAAGAGGTGAAACCACAGTAATCCAAAGACTAGCTAGAGTCATATTGCAAAGTATCCAGAAGATCACCTAGTGCTCTGTCAACTAAGCTGACACATTTTTTCACTGACCCTAGAAATTGTATTTAGTTTTTATTCATGTAAAAAAAAAAAAAATCTGTATTCCTTTTCTGTGGATAAACAAAAATCAGCTGGAAAAAGTATGATCTTGCTCTGGAGACCTCATGTCCCAGATAGGACAGCAGCTGCCTCAAGGCTATAACAGAGGATCAGAGGATCAATGCTCAAGTAAATGAGGATTAGATTGCCAAAGCATCTCCTGCTGATATTTTACACAGCCTTAATAATTTCTAGAGACATTTTGTCTTTTCCACTTGTGTTCAGTTACATGTCCTACAATGTTTAATACACTGGTGAAGATACATAGGAATAAACACTTTAGGACCACCTGGAAGTCTTACAGTTGTAACACATACAGCAGGACTGGCTGTCCTTACTGTCACAGTACACAGAGGGTTTTAATTCTAGGATGTTCTCAAACAACAAGTGCTTCCCAATACAGTCTTTGAACAAGTTATGCAGTAGGTAAACCAGAACATGGACTTTCAGCAATGTTTGCTCTTTGATATGAGTGCTTTCACTACAGCTAAACCAATTCAGGTTACACAGCACCTGTTCTCCATGTTACTCAGGGAGCAGCCTTGGAGACCTGCCATGCCAGTAAATGTCATCCTGGAAGGAGCAGCACTCCAGAGTCTGCACAGCCACTCACTTGCATCTGCTTGAACTCAGTATGATGAAATATTAAAAAGCTGAGGGACATTGGGACTTAATGTATCCAGAGAAGAACCCAACCAGAGAGACAACAGCATGTGCTGCATTGTAAATTTGGGATTTTCTCCTGCACTATAGCCAAATAAAATGCAGTTTTTTATTTGCAACATAGATTTTTGAGTTATTATCTTCAGATTTCAACCTCTATTCAGCATTACCAAACAGATAAGAATTTTAAGTTAATGTTGTGCCATCATCTTTACACTCACAAGAATGTCTTTGCAGATATAGTACCTTCCTGCAGCAAAAATACACCATCCTGTTAATAATAATACCTCTGGGCACAATTAATTTGCCCAAAAGACAGACTTATATCATTAAAGATCCCTAGGATTTCTCACCTGGTCTTCAGCTGTTCTTCCTGAAGGGCATGAGTTTTCTGAAAGGCTTGTGGGGCACAGCTCGTACTGTTGATGTCTCAAATGCCCTAAGGCATCTCAGCTGACACTGGAATAATCAGTCTGCATTTATTGCTACAAAATCCATTATTGATCATCTGTCAAAATATGAGACACCACAAATACATCTCTAGGTAAACAGACTTTCATAAGTCATCTAAGGATAAAATATTTTGTGAACAGCTGGTCTTTCTATGAGGATTGTGCCAAGCCTTCTTTTGCAGTCTTAAGCTTGTGAGGCCTCTCCTTCATTTTGCAGCATTCACCTAAAATAAACCTTGCCATCTACTGCTACTGCTGAAGACAGTTAAGTGAAGTGCAAAGTTCTGCATCATGACATTTCTCTCCAAAACAAGGGACATATGTTGTGTGTGCTACGCCGTGATTCAGAAATCGTGATTTAGCTTGACAAAGCTGGAATATTTGCCTGTGGATAAAATTTCCCCTTTATGGGGTGGAGGGGAAAGTAAAGTTTAAAGGCTTCTAGTAATCTATTGTTATTGAAACTTTCCAGAAATAACAGAGAGGTAAGACAATATAAATACTGAAGTAAAACTGCAGAGATGAAAATGTAATTAAGAAATTAATGTCCCAAACCAAATAAAAACAAACCGAGCATTCAGAGTGGGTTTTAATTCTGCCCTATTTTCATTACCACGTTGAATTGGCATATTTCTGATATTGACTCTTACCTTCCTGCTAAGCCCACAGATTCTTGTTTTAACAGCATTTTTTGGCAGTGAAATAAAATCCTAAGTACTTCACTGCCTAAAGCAGGCATTAACAGGTGCGTGCTGAACTCTAGGCTTTGATATCCTATACACTAGTTTGTAGTGCTTAACATTTCAAATTTAATTTAAAATGATCACAGATAAAAAGCTGGCCCTTGACTAAGAATGCATGTAACACATGGTTTTGATGGGATGACAGAAAAATAAAAAAAAAAAAGAATATTCCATCAACATCTAGAGCATTGCCTTTGCAATGAAAATCTGTACTGTCCTGCCATCCACCCCAGCAGTGATAACTCCTTCTTACAGCAGCTTGCTCTGTCACTGAGTGCCACGGAGCCCCCAGGGCCTTGAGAGGGTGCACCTGGTTATGGTACAGGGAGCCTCCTTCACACCCTGCCCGAAGGGTCAGCACTTACTGGCTTTGCACTAGCTCCTGCAATTCTCAGTCCAGGGCCTATGGAAAACTCAGCACTCTGTTGATCCATTTTGGCCATTTGCAGTTCAAATCATTGATCCAGCATTTCTCTGTGTTTTCCCATCCCACTCTGTGCACTGTCTGCTGTTCTGTTCCTCTCCAGAAGCAGCTCTGGGTTTTTGCTCTCTGCAGCCAGTGACACACAGCTGACAGCAACACCCTCACTCAGCTTTTCTTCTCCCAGGTGTTTCAGCTCCATAGGACATTTCTAATCCAGACTCTAATCTCTCAGGAGACATATCTGGCCTCACTGTCTATCCTTGGCTTTCTGGAAACCCCAGCCATTTCTTCTATGTGCTCAAATACTTGGGAGAGTACTCCTTGGCAACTACCTGCTCTATTTTTCTCAGAACCTGTTCTTTTATGATAATCCCATTCCAATAAGCTAAAATGGACATTATTTACAGTTGTCAGTGCTGCAGCAGCTGCAGCACAGAACAGTTCCTCATGGAATCACCCAGAACCTCCTAGCTAAATGTGACTGCTCTCTTGCCTGCAGTTTACTTGCTTGCTTGTTGTCTGAGTTTACAAAGGGGAACAAGGAAAGCTTCCAGATAAGAATCTACCTCAATCCTATGAGCAGCAAACTGAGAGCCCTTCTACATGTCTTTTTCCACAATTTGGCTCCTTGTCAGGTAAATAATGTGTAACAAAGAGGGATTTCCTATATGACCTTGTAAGGAGTCACTTTCTGATCCACAACATTGTACAAAACCGAGATACATTATTTTTAATAATAAGGAAAACTGATTTAAAATGAAAATCATTGTTCTCCAGATTAGAAGGAGCTTGATTATAATTTTACCTTCCTGGCCATGTTGGCATTTAACCTGGCTAGGCAGAGGAAGAGGCTCCATGTACAAAAGAGGCTGTGAATTTCTGTGCCAAACAAGACAACCTCATTACCTCTTCCCTCAGAGCAAGTCAGATGCAGGTCCAAAGAAAGATTTGTAATCTCATTCTTTGTGATCTCTGCACTTCTTTTTCTGCCTTTCACAGCTCTTTGAAGATCCTTGTTGGACTGAAAAAATATGTATACATGCTTTTTTTCCCCACTGACCTAGATCTGTCCTTTCAAGCACAGCACTGGTGTGTTGGCTTTGGATTTCAGTCTTTGCTCTGGGAGGAGTGGCCCAGAGGACATCTGGAAAAAGCAGAGTTGACTGCAGGGGGCTGTGTGTGAGAAAGGATCACAGGCCTTACCTTCCTTTGCTTCTAGGACTTTGCTTTGATATTTTTCAGATCCCTGGCAATCGAAAGTTACCTCTGATGGCTCTGTGAGGGCTTATGAAAGGGAATGTGGCCTGTTTATTCCACTTAGCATGGGCTGATAAACATGGTGCAAAGCCATAGTGAGCAGCAATGATATCAGTAGCCAGAGTAAAGGCTGAAATGACTAGTGTCTGAACTCTCTGTACATTATCTTCTTGTGACAAGGCTAGACCATGTTCTTGTCCCAGTTCCATGGACAGAACTCACCAAGATGGTCAGTCAACACATTTCATAAGCCCTTTCTGCCCATGCAATTTCTCTTTAAACCCTTTAATCCCTAACAGCTTAATAGCTGCTTTTAAAGCTAGAGGGAACATGGAGAAAGACCTAATTTCTAGCATGCATTTTATGTAAAAATAAGTTAGCTGGCAGGCAATCTTTTTTTTGTTTTTCAAGAATATAGTTTTGCAAGCTAAAATCCAGTTTATATGAAAGGCAATTTTACCCAAAGGCAGTGCTGCTCTGAATGTCACTCTTTCCACTCAAACTAGTTGAGGGCTGTTCACCACTTCATATCAACCTGTCAGGAAGGAAGGAAGGAAGGAAAGTAGAAAGGGAAAGAAAAAAGAGAGAATTTGCTCACAAGCATTAACTGATGCCAAAGAAAGTTGATAAAGGTATTTTTTGTTCCTTGAAGCATAAGAACAACAAATGCCTAAGAGTTGTTATTGTTGTGGATTTACTGGGACATGCAGCCTTTTGAGGCCTCTGAAAACAGAGGTTATGTGCATGGCTGCTCAGCCTTCATGTGGGTAATCCTTATGCTCCATTTTCAAATTACTTTCAGAAGTGTGTTTGGGGTGAATCAGTTCTACAGCTTTTTGATATGTTTTTAACATACAAATTCAGGTCCAATATGACAAAGATATCCTTCCTTCCTTCCTTCCTTCCTTCCTTCCTTCCTTCCGTCCTGATCCTTCCTGCCTTCCTTCCTTCCGTCCTTCCGTCCTTCACTTCCTTCCTTCCTTCCTTCCTTCCTTCCTTCCTTCCTTCCTTCCTTCCGTTCCTTCCTGCCTTCCTTCCTTCCTTCCTTCCTTCCTTCCTTCCTTCCTTCCTTCCTCCTTCCTTCCTTCCTTCCTTCCTTCCTTCCTTCCTTCCTTCCTTCCTTCCTTCCTTCCTTCCTTCCTTCCTTCCTTCCTTCCTTCCTTCCTTCCTTCCTTCCTTCCTTCCTTCCTTCCTTCCTTCCTTCCTTCCTTCCTTCCTTCCTTCCTTCCTGCCTTCCTTCCTTCCTTCCTTCCTTCCTTCCCTTCCTTCCTTCCTTCCTTCCTTCCTTCCTTCCTTCCTTCCTTCCTTCCTTCCTTCCTTCCTTCCTTCCTTCCTTCCTTCCTTCCTTCCTTCCTTCCTTCCTTCCTTCCTTCCTTCCTTCCGCAGTCCAGCTTCTGAATTTGTTTATCTGATTATTATTTTATATGATGAGTTAAACAATTCAAGACATTAATATAAGTTCCTCATCATCATTTCAATTTAAATTAAAAAATCTTGTAATTAGTTTTGTCCAGAAGGACTTTTATTCTATCTACTCCTTCTGAAGTTATGTCTTCATTGTTTTCCCATTTGGAGTGCACCCTTTGGAGTATTTGATCTTTGTTGTTTTCAAGTAAAAGCTCGAATTTTCACCATGGTGAATTTGTCCAATTTGTTTTAATATTATCCCATTTAACATGAAGACATCCATTATCAAAAACTCACAAATACAAAATGTAAATTTAGTTCAGTAATCAGGTTTAATTCAAGCTCCAGTCAATAGGAGAATAATGTTCCATCAACGAATGTAGCACAAAGGTGTTTGCTGTTCTCCAAATTTTCATAAAGCTTGCAAAGAAAATCCTCTGAAGGATGAATTTCTGTCCAGCTGAGCACAGAAAGTGCTGATGAGTCAGTGCAAAGGTTTTACTAATTATCTGGACATGTCTGTTGTGGGATTTGAGTTGAGGGTGTCTAGGCACAGGCACACTCAAGCACATCCTAGAGTTTCTTCTTGCAGTCTAGTTGCAAGGATCTTAAAACAAATTTCCTTGAGGATGCCAAGGGTTCCATCAGGGAGAAACTTTTGCAATCATTAAAAAAAAAAACCAAAAAAACCACTGAAAGCCATGCCACTTCAAGTGCTCAGTGTTTTGGGGTTTGCCTCATTTTCATGTCTAGTGAATAATCATAATAATGCCAGGGCATACAGATTTCACCTCAACTGCAAAACTTGCCCATGACATAATGGTTAGAAGTTTTTGGCCCCATTATCCCCTTCATAGCTCCCCACAGGAAAGTGATGCTCCAGTGCTGCCTCATGGCTTCCTCCTCCTCAGAGAGGAAGGTGTTGTGCCATCCCAGCAAGATTTATTGCCACTGCTACCGTGTGTTTGCTTTGCATATTGAACTCTTCCTTTAATTTTTTTTTTTAATGTCATAAACACAGAGCTCTGGAAAGGAGTTTGTGAGTAGAGTTAGAGCTTAGATCTGGTGAGCAGCTCTGGCCCAGTTGGAGCTGCAGATCTCTGTGCTGCATCTGGTGCTTCCTGATGGGATTGGGTGGCTTGCTTGGTGAGACCCACTGTGAGATGGTCAGCAGGGTAAGTGCAGGCACAGGTCCTCAGCCTTCCTTTCTCCTCTCTAGCCAGAGCACCTTCCCCAGAGCTGCCAGCAGTCAGCTCCATTGGCTCAAGACTGATCCTTCTGTTAGGAATAGCCATCTGCAAATGCCATAAGAGGAGGGAGAGGCAAACAGGACCCCTTTTGCACTTATATGTAGGATCCACCTTGCACAGTCCTGCTGAAGTGTCACAATGAAGCCTCAGTGGTGACGAACGGGGACAGGCAGCCTGAGCATCCACCCCTACTCTCTCCTTAGACATGGCCATATTATAGAACAATATTTTTTTGCAGTGTCCTCACAAACCACAATATTTCCCCCATTTAGCTGAAACTGCAGCAGCACACACAGCCTCCCACAGACCCTATTAGCTTAGGATAGCGTGGGGCAGAGCAGCTGCACCATGGGGCACTCTGCTGGGAATGGGGAGAGAAAGGGATACTCAGGTCAAGGATCAGCTTCATCCTTCCAAAACTTTCCTTTCCTCCACTGGCATTGAATGAAGACTTTTGAGCATTTCAAACTGTGTGAGGCTTTGTCCTACTTCACTTCTACTTTTCCAGGTACTTGGCAGAGCAACTTGAAGTATCCAGACTCCCAGTACAAATCCAGGAAATATCAAACATTTCAGAAGAGAAGAACGAAAGGTCAGGCTTGATATTCAGATTAAAGGGAATTTATTAAAGAGGAACCAGTGAGGTGGTAGGTACCTTATCCCTGGGAACAAATATTGTAAATTTTGAACTGTTTGTTATGTTGTATTATTATGTGTGTTATAACCAGCCTGTTTTAAAATGAACTTGGAAAAACCATCTCTCTCTGATAATGTCTACTGGGAAGATGAGTTTGAGAAAAATTGCTGCCCTAAGCATTTTCAGGGATTTAATTGTCTGCTTTGGCAGTCAATCTAAAGTCTTGATTTAATTTTTTGCATTTTGACAAGGTTATAATTAGCTTTAAACTTGTGAAGATCTGCAAAGCAGAGGTAAGCAAGTTGTGTGTAGCTGGGACCAGAGTTTTCCTGGGTATCTCATTCCAAATCCTCCCAAGCACCTTTCCTATACAGTGTCTTCTGCTACTTGTTCCTGTGATAAAAATAAATTACAAAGGCCCAGCATCAATTAGTCACTAAAACATCTAGGTTTTCCTTTCAGTTTTCCCTCTAACTTCCTCTAAGTGTCCCTCTAACTTCCAATGCAGATATAGCTTGATTTTAGATCCCAAGTTGTTAAAAACTCTCCTCCTTTACTATTCATCAGCATTTTTAACCTGCTTGTCTAGCCCTAAAATCTGCACATATACTGTATTTAGGAGGTGTGAATTTCTGTACAACTCATTTCCTGGAGTCTCAGGCAGGCTCTAGGACATGGAATTTGCTTAAAACTGGAGTGGATATGTTTTATGTCAATATGTTTACACATCAAACAAAGCTGAAATGCTACCTAGCCTTGAAAATATATTCCAACTCAATTTACCAGGGAAATGTCATGGGTAAATATCACAGCCCAGCCTCTAGACAAATGTACTTTATTCCTTCAGTGAAATGTTTGAGATTGAGCATTCTTTTGGGAAATAGTATTTCTGGATTCACTCAGGGTCTGTAAATTATGCTTCTTGTTAAGTAGTAATTTATTTCTGCTATTCATCTCTGCATTTCTCTGACTGTAGGCTGCACAATAGAATGGTCTTCTCTGTGGTAATGTTAGAGAAAGTTTAAAAGGTACATTTTAAGTATAACAAAACCAATCCATGTTATGATATTGACAACACAAAATGTAATTGAAGAGATTAAAAAGGCATAAATTTCTTCTGCTCTCTTTCTGGCTTTGGTGTATTTTTATTGTTTGGTTATTTTGCCACTGTTTTAAAATGACATCTCTGTCAGAGACCTTTCTCCAAGCAACATTTAAGGACCCACTCTGTCATCCTAATCACAATAATTTCTGTCCCTCTAAGTATCTTGAAACAGTGTGCTAGAATTGTGCATGCAGTTCCAGGGTAAAAAATAGGAATAAAAGTATCAAAACTCCTTTGAATTCTCTTTATGTTAGCCTTTGATGCTTCCAGACACTGTGAGTAAGGAATCCTCCTATATTTCATATTTTGGCAATATGAAAGAGGAGGCTGAGAAGAACACTACCTTGGGTCTTACATACTTCTGTCACTTTATGACACAACATTAAATTTATTTGAATGAGGGGTGTAACATGTACATGTCTGTCTAAAACAAATGGGAAAAGACATGGAAGGCAGCAAATTCTAAAGCATTAGACATTTTTATAGCTAATGAATTTACTCTATTAAACTAGGATATATAATCTATTACATTAGAAAAGATAAACACAGCTGCTTTATAAAAAAAATAAAATTCTTCTAATCCACATTAATCAGTTACAAAACCAAGCCATGTTGCTTAAAAGTAGATAGAAATGTTTATTCCCCCTCAGAGTTTTCTTGAACAATTTCCTCCAAAGTTTTTGGCAGAGAAGACACATAAACTCACACAGGCACATAATAAGCTCTAGTGCAGTAGATTCTGTGCTGTTGTGATTCCTTGTGAATGGCATGAGGAGATCTCAATAGACTGGCTGTGTTGTTAAGGCTGGAGATACCTTTAGCTGCTGACATCACAGTCCTGCAGTTTCACCCTCTCACTGAAGCCGTGTGTACAGCTGTTTTTCAAGCAGAGAGTGCTATCACTCAGTGCATGTTATAGCCTGTTAAAGGCCTACACTGTTAGCAATTCTTGACTTACAATGTCTCCTTCTATCCTTCCACAGCAAGGAGCAAAGGGAAACACAAAAAGACAGCTCCCCTCCACTGGCTTTTAACTCAGACAAACTGAAAGGGGTTACATAATCCTATAGCCACCTTTACTTGCAAATCACAGAAGGGAGAGACATCTGTTTCCTAGGCACTGTCTTTATCTCCAGATAAAAAAAAATGTTAAAAACCCAACAAATAAAACCCCCACTAAACCCAAAACCATCACAAAACAAAACAAAGAAAACCCTCTACCTTTGTTGTTGAGTGCATACCAGAGTGAAAGACAGAACAAAAGCATAAAGAATGGGGCATTGCTCAAGGTTAGATTTTGTCCTTCATTTAGAGTCTGAAAGAATCAACTCAGAATTTGTCTGTGGGATAAAAAAATTCTTAGTAAAAGTTTTAAACTAACAGCTACCCAGGCCGTCATCTTTATGGCTTGATGTGACATGTTACATTGAAAAAGGATACTGCTTTGAATTCATATAAAGGATACAGAAAAATATTTTTCATTTAATCATCTATCAGCTTTTGCTTCATTCTATATTTCATAGTTTATTTTGCCCTCAGGAATATTATTTTCTTCATATGAAAGGTAATTCATTCTTCACCTGGACAAAAAAATTGCATGCACTAGAGCTTTTTATACTGCTAAATGAACCATTGCACACTTTTCAAACAACTCAATTAACATATTTTCTTTATTAAATTTCCTTTTCTAAAAATAGTTTTGCTTTATAAATCTGCCACCTGTACACCACTTGTTTATGTGAGGGATTTCAACATAAGCAAAAGGTGACTCTAATACTTCATCCTTCAGTTTCATCCTCTCCTTAAAAACTTTGCATCAAAGACCTAATAAAATCTCTCTGCTCTTTATTAAAGACTAAAATACCACAGAGCTCTCTTTCTGCCTAATCACATTGCTTATTCTTTTAAAACAGAATATTTACATTATATGATGCCTGCTAATCTGCAAAATCATTCTTCTGTTCTTCTGCAAACATCTGTGAACTGTCATCTGTGTGCATCTCTAGAAGAGTGAGAAGCATTGTATGGGGCATGTCCTTCCATGACTGCCTAGAGAGAGAACTTGGTGCATGGATACAGCATGGACAGAGCTATAAATGTCATCCAGCTCCACTAACCTGGTAGAGTTAAGACTCTTAGCACTGTAGTCTAAATATGTCCTCTAGCTAATCTGCCCAAGTCTTGTTCCATGTCTCAAAGGAGATCAAGGACTTTAGGTTAGGCTAAGAAAACACCCAACCTTTTCTTCTATGCACAGCATTTCCCACCAACAGTGCCCACACTTTCTGAAGTCTGGAATAGGTATAATTACCTCAATTTGACGTATTTCATTGTTTTTGTAGGCATATGCTCCTTTATTTTTAGGTTCAGTACAGTTTGAGATACAGACTTCCATTACACTGTGTGTTGCAAGACATGGCACAAATGAAGGTTGGTGCTGTCAAAGAAAGAACATTTAATTTATCTTTCAGAACAGCTAATGCACTCTTTTAAGGAAACTTACAGGTTCTGTTCATGATGCTTTACTTCTAGGAATGAGTCTTCTGCAACTTGAATTTTAGAATGGAACAGAACCATTTGGGTTGATAAAAAAAGTCCTCAGTGGGAGCATTTTCTTTGAAGATTCCATTGAATTCTAAATTTGAATTTCCAGTAACCATGAAATTTAAGTTCCACATATTCATATTCTGTGAAGATGTACGTTTTGGCTAAAAACAAAAAAAGAAAACTAATAACTGTATCATGAGTCTTATTTTCTACATGACCTCTATGACTCTCACAGACATATTAGTTTCTTTACATTTTATCCAAAGGAAATAAAAATAGATGCAGTCTCTCAGAGGCATGAATCAGTGCAGAGCCTCCTCCAAAGTCTAGGCAGGATGACATGCAAGATCCACAGTGTATGTCACCTCCATCTGCAGACACACAGAAATAACAGCTTTGGTAACAAGCCAAGACAGCAGCTCACTAAGCAAAACCTGACAATTCCATTGTTTCCTTATTTTCTCACTTCTCTTCTTCAGCCCCCGTCTTTCACTGTGTCTTGTGATTCCCAAGCCTATTAACTACTGAGATTGGATATTACTGCATTTTTACTACATTTATAGAATAAATTCTTCTGTAAAAGAAAGTGTTTGAAGTGTTTTAGTCCACATTAACCCTTCACATTGACCTGTTCAACACATCTTGAAAACTCTCTGGAGAGGGACTGGCTTGCTTTGGGGTGGTTGGAGCTCCTTGCTCCTGACCCTCTCACAATAAGTCCTTCCCTATGTTAGGTAAAGTTCTGCTTCATTGCCACTTTTGCAGATGGGTCCATAACGGTACACGGAACAAATTTCAGGATACCCAAGGAAACAAAACCATCAATTTGGTTTGCTAAATTATTTTGCATGGGTATCTGAGCCATCCATGCAGAAGGAATTAAAAAAATGCAAGAAAGGGATAGGGCAGAGAGCTAGGGGGAGGACTACTCTGTAAGATGTTCTTGCTTGGGAATGTGAGACAGTTCTTTCACTCTTTTGATTCTGGGAGTCACAGTTGTGCTTCTGTCACACCCCTGCTTAGTATTGTCCTTTCTAGTCTTGGTACTGCAGATATCTGTTGCCAAGCTGATGTCTTATTTTGTAATACCTCAGCAAAAGCAGGCAGTTATAGAACTGACTCTGACAATGATCTGTTAAATGTCTGGCAGCCCATAAGGGATTGTTCTGCTTTGGAAGGCATAATTAATACTACTCCAAATGTGTGGGCGGTGTTTCACCTTCTTGAATATATTATGACATATTTTCACATTCAAACTCATATCAGTTTCTGCCTATTGGTGATGTCTCTCTAAAATATTTCCCATCAAATCACATGTAAAATAAGTAACTCATTTTTACTGTCATTACAGCACCCTTTTTCATTCTCCTTCTTTCACCACAGTTTATAATCTCCTAATCTTTATAATCACTTTTTGCCCATCATGACAATCTTCCAATGAAGCTTTGAAACTGGACTACATAAAATAAATAAGTCATTAAATACAGAATAAATGTCACAGTATTTATAAGAGTATTAGTCTGTACCTGTCTCTATTTACAGAGCTTTGCTCTGCTTCATATCTTCATTTTCATATATTTGTCTTGCTTAGGCTTTTAAGGTCCCAACCCTGATTTGAAAGAACAGTATTTTGTAAAATCAGTGAGGTCTCATCCTTACAGTTAATTATACACACAGACATTAATGGATTTTGTGTTCCTGAAATAGTGCAGGAAACATGTGGCAGCAGTGAAAACATAGAAGTCTAAATAGAGATAAAAAGGTAAGGATTAAAAACTCATACAGTGCAATCAATGTAACAAATTAGGTTTGTTCTTCAATATGAGGAAAGGTTTTCAAACTGAAAAATTATGGGGAAGTTACAACCAAGTGCTAATTTTATAAGTTCCTTGCCTTTTAAAATCATTCAGTGAATATATTCTAATGAAAACAGAGAACTAAAAATCACACTTTTAAAGGACCTTAACTTAGTACTCATATTGCAAGTAAATCAGAAAGACATAAAATATTTTGCAGTATGTGACAAGGTTTTTCTTGAATCTTTTGCAGATGCTCATTCTCATTGGCAGTTTTAGGTCTGTAAAGTCTAACAGAAAAGTTTCATGCCTTTCTTTTGTAGTAACAAGGGCTATAATTCATCCAAATTCCTGAAGCTCTGTTAGAAGAGAGAGTACATGGGAGCACCAAGGCTTGTATGGTACCTTAGCAAGGTAAGTGAAGATCACAGAAGAAAACAGAAGTCAGTGTACTGCGTCAGAGTGAACTTGATGACCTGACTTTGGGTCCTTTGCTCATACTTTTTTGTCTGTGCTTGCCTCTTCTCATTTACCTCATCCCACAACTGTTCTCAAACCTGGTCTCATCACAACCGGGATCTGAGCACTGCCTCTTCCCTGTCAAACCTAATCTCAGTCTGTTATCCTAAAGGTAACAGACTAAGCTCTACTGCTGTATGCTACAGCCCCAATCTACCCTGCAACCTGCTTTATCAAATATAATGAAAATAAATACTAATCAAATATAATAAAAAAATCACAAAAACCCCTCTTGCAAATTCCTGTTCTGCTCATGTGATTGCTAATCCAAAATCCAAGAATGTTTCTGCTGTCATTTAAACCTCTGTACTGTTTGAAGTGGTTTCTGTTCTGACCTGCCAATGAGGTTAGTCCTGGACTAGAAAGGAATTAACTCCTTGGCAAATGGTAGTTATATGGTAGTACTGTAGTAAAGTCATACTGAGGAGGGGAGACTTTGCCTATGGAGTGTTTCTGGAAGAGTAAGAATTAATTTTACACTCCTTTTTTTGTGTAGAAAGTTGTGTATTGCTTTTTTGACACATGAAACAAAAGCATAGATACTTTTATATTTAGAACATAGTGAAGTGGTTCGGTATCATTGGTGAGTTCTTCTCTCACTACTGTGTTTTGAGCAGCTCCTGAACTCCTCCACAAAAGGAGAAAGTTGTTTCTCATAGCCCAGAGAGACTACTCTGACCAGAGCTCTACAGATTGGTCTGCAGCAGGGTCAGAACTCACCTCCATCCATAGCAGCGTGACAGCTGGTGTGACAAACGTTTTATGGAAACAAGTCTTCCCTCACTCTCAGTGACACATTTCTCCCTTCTATTCCACCAAAAAAAGGTTCCACCACCTCTGCCCCTCTCTGAAGGGGCTCCAGTATTAATCATTTGTTCCCACCTAATTTGTGTTCATCTCACTCAAAAATTAGTTCAAATGTTATCTCTATGATGCTTACCTTAGACTGACTTCTTAACTCCAGATTTGTTTTCTCATGTGTCAAGTAAAAATATATTCTTTTTCTGACATCTTCTCATGCTTTTGAAGGGAATTCAGAAGGCACTGGAAAAATGTGGAATTTCATGGCATTTGTCTTCTGTTTGTTAAAGTCTCTGGGTTTTCTTTTGTGACCAAGGTTTTTTGGGTTCATCATGTCATCCCATGGAAGAGCCCCAGCATTGCGCAGGTACCTCCAAGAGAATGAGGAAGCTGAGGAGGGCAGGCAGGAGGCAAGGGTGTTTATTAGATAAAATCAATGTACCTGAAGAGAGGGACTTTAGAAATATCACACAGTACAGCAGTTACGTGTTTCTAAACAAAGGCTCATATTCAAAGGCTCATATTCAAACTGAACTGATTTGTGTGATATATACCTGTCCTTTCATTTTATTGAATATATATTTCAATTTAAATAACGAAATACAATCTTAATTTTATAGTCTGTTATGTTTTATAGTTTAACATAACTGATGGTGCCCAGAATTTCAGGGTCTCCTTTGAGACATATACAAGTTATAGGCTTTCTCTGGCTTGATGACCTGTGTTTAAAATGCTGCACTTGAGGTGTCTCTCTCTTATATCTATTTCTATGAATAATAAATTAACAATAACTGTTAATAATAACTGAATAATAATAATAATAATAATAATAATAATAATAATAATAATAATAATAATAATAATAATTTGACATTAAAATACTTTCTCTATTATTAGTATACTATATTATTAGTATTCCCTTGCTGAAAATTGTGATTGATGCAATGATTTCAACAGAGACTGAGCTTTTTTTTTTGGTAGATGTTCATTACAAATGGTTCATTCCTTTCAGTATATTCACAAAAATATAAGGCAGAAGCAGACCTGGCTGAGGGAGAAGTACAGGAAAGACTCTTAATACTACTTTGTGGTGTTGATGTTGAAGAGCACAGAGATAATTTATTTTCATTCTGTTACATGTTTGCATTTGCAACCAGACGTTTCTTAGCAGGCTCAGATCTCACACTTTGACTGCCTGCCTTATCACTCCATCACCAACTCCTTCCTGCTGAACCACTGTGCTGAACCTTGACCTGTAGAGATTAGCTCACCCCAGAGAAAGGGGAAAGGGTAATTTGGTCTCCCGGTCCTTTTGATCTAATCTTTTCTTCTCAGACTTTCAGGCAGATTACCAGAAGATGTAGTCTGTTACTATTTTAGTGACTTTTCTGTATTTTATATTTGTTTTTTCTTCCAACAGAAGAGTATGTAAATGATACCTTCTGGAATGTGAAACAGTATTATTGGATTATAACTGATGAAACGAAACTAGAAGATAATAGCTGCTGTGGAAGCTATATCATTGGTTAAACTGATGGCAAAACTGCAAGGGCAGTACTGTAGTTTCTGAACATAATTAGTCAAAAGATGCCAACATGACTGAGGACTTTAAAAGCAACAAAATTGCTTTAAAAAAATGGTGCAGATTATAAAAAGCCTTTTATTTCTCTGTCTTATACCTAATATGGCCATCCATTCAGAAACCAGTTATTCCCTTCTGGCTACAGTGGCATATCCTTTGATGTTCGGAGGTACTGGATTAAAGGATTGCAGTTACCACCAACAGTGGCAAATACTTAGATGCAACGCTTTTGTTCAAACCTGCACAAAACTGGAATAGAGTAGCACTAAAGTAAATTAATTCTAAAAACCAACATTCTTTAATATTGTTAACATCTTAAATGTAATTAAAGTCTTTAAAGTTGTCTGAGACTCTCTCGATTCCAATTATATATAAGACAGAAAAATTACACTTTGCAGTTCTGAACAACTTTTAAATAAGTATTGTGGGATTTAAAGAGAAATGATACTGAACCCTGACCAGCAAAGCAAAAGTATACGCGGTTTTGTCACTTTCGTGGAGCACCACATTCAAGTTTTTCCAGATTTTATTCATCAAAAGGCTAATTTTTTAGGGTTTGGTTTGGTTTTTTAATTCCTGCTGGGGGGTTAGGGGAAAAAAAAAAGAGTTCCTAGAGGAACACAGAAGACAATTGGTGATATGGTCACATAGGATATCTGTAATAGAACCCAAGGCAAGGCCTACAGGATCCAGCCTCACCCACACTGTGCAAACCAACTCTCTGTTGGAACTCTGATCTCCTCCCTGTGCAGTTTCCTAAACAGTGAAAGCACAAGGTGCTCCCAAGCTTATCTGTATTGCAGTGCCTATTTATCTATTCTGGAAATCCTCGAACTGATATATGATCCTCCTAAACCTATCAGAGCATTATTCAGTGCTGTCCTAGCCCAGCACCTGCATATGCAGTTCACCTTTGCACACACTTCTGGTCAGCCTTTCTCACCTCATTACTCACCTGGTGCTGTCGGTTGGAACTCTCTGCAGGTCTGAAAGTTACAAAGCACCAAACACATCCGTTTGGCCACTTGCCCTTTTAATCATGCGAATTGATTATCTCAGTCTGACCTCAATAAGCCTCCTGCAGCTGTGAGCCACCACAGCGGATAATGGAGATTGCTAACTCCCAGTTCCTCAGGTGACTTCTCATGTGTCATAAACAGACAACACAGTTTGTCACATCTATTAACCTGTGTTGCATTTTTTCCAACAGTTTAATTATGAAACAATAAAACGTTTTTAGGAGGTGTTTGGGCCTTTAAGTATTTGCCAATTAATTACAATCTGCATGTACCATATTGTGGTCTGAATTTAAACATCTGCTCTGTGTTCTAGATATTGTGGAAATGGTTTATTTTTAGATTGTATTTTCATCTACTCAAGGAAAAGCAATGCCATGCTTCACAGGGTTCCTAGACTTCAGTCAGGACAAATGTACACACATCCTCAGGATCAATGTGTGGGAGATGAACCTTTTGTTGAGCACACACTTCCCTTTAGTAAGGCTCTGAACCTGCTGACTTGACAAAGCTGATTGTTAAATTTCCTCTCCACAAATAAAACATTTTGCATTTTGCTTTAGCTACAGTACTGTCCAGTGACTAAATGTGAATAGCTGTTATAATAAGCCATTATTTCTGCAGAGACTATTGGAAATTTATCTTGTGCAGAACACCAGAACAGAGGGCTGCGTGTGCTTTGTTTTACCAAAGCTTTTAAGTTGCTCAATGAACTGTGATCTTTAAAGAAGCCTGACTTTGATAGCTTTATGTCCTATCAGATTCTCCTCAAAACCAGCACTAGGCAAGGATCCAATTTTGTTCAAAAGCTTTGTTAATGAATTATAAGCAACACGAGACGACATGGCTGTGTCCTGCCATTTTTTCCTACTCTTCAAAAGCTCAGCCCTAAGTCCTTCTGCCAATGCCCATCTGCAACTCCAAAACCTTTGGTTAGGGGAGGAAAATCCAAAAGGCTACCACAGTCTTACAATCTCTCAGGTTCACCAAAAATCTTTAAACACTCAGCCTCTGGCCCATAGCGATAACACTTTGTACTCGTATTTGCAAAATTGACATTGTAGTTTTTTTGGAAGCTAAGAAGTTCCTAATTGCAACTGGGCTTTCAGTGTGCTAAATTTGCTAGAAGGCAGCAGGATGAGATGGATTCTAGACCTGCCTTGATGAATGACCAGATTTCAATGGCCTTTGATTCATTTATCTATAAAGGGCTATAAAAGATGGAAAATAGCACCACGAATTACAAGAAATGGGTGTGTATGTGTGTGTGAGGGGAGGATATAAAATGCTTTAGAACATATTTAAACTGCAGGGTTAGGCAAAAAACCAAAACTGGTGTGTCTGAGAAAAAGAAAAAGACCATTAAAAAAATCCAGAACAACAACAATCCCACAAAATAACAACAACCCAAACCAAAAACAATCCCACAAAAATAGGTTCTTTTTGGTCTCATGTGGGTCTCTAGGGCACAGAAGGAAACTTGGGAAAATCATGACAATAACGTCACAGGGTTCACTGACAAGCATCTATGACTTTGTGAAACAGGCTGCTTTCCACTGATGTCAATCTGCTCTTTTGATTCATCTTCTTGTAAAGGACTCCACCCTGTTCAAATACAGTAATTATCAAAAGTACAGTTCTAAGATGAAGTTCCACAGTGTCTAGAAGGTGATAGCACAGGGTCCAGGCATGGCTTTTCTCTCTTTACCACTCCCAAAGGAAGGAACAAACCAGATGCTGGGACAATTATTCTCTAGTGTTCAGCAAAAGGGAAATTAGCACATCTGGCCACAACCAACATATTTTATTTGTCCTTTCAGAAGACAACTATGCATTTTTGTCTGTTTGCACTTTGCACTGTTTGCTGATCTCAGTTTTCAGAGGCCTTCCAGTAGATTCCCTCCAAGAAGCCTTTTCTCAAAAAGCTTCAAAAAAGTGCTGAAAGAGCAGTCTAAAAATACTGAGCCCAGAAAGTCCTTTCTAGAATAATCTAATATAGAATCTTTCTAGCAGTCTCTTCCTTGTCCAATTCAGTTGCAAATTTCACTATATGATAGAGTTGCAATAGATTGAGTTATCAGTTAAGGTACCCATTCCTTGCTCTAACACTCTCTTCAACAAGTTAAAATTATCTTTGATGCATTTATTACAGAAAATTGTCTTCATTGCAAAAACTCCAGCTTCAGTTGAAAAGAAACACACAAGTGTTAGCCAGAAACACACAGTGTCAGTGAAGATTTGAGAGTGTGTGATGAAGAGTGAAAATTTAGTGAGAATAAGGGTCTAGGTTAAAACACAAACACAAAGGCAGATGTCAATCTCACTAGAACAAAAATAACTAGATTAACTGCATTATTGCAAGTGCAGGTCACCTTCTAATCTTTCTATCACTTGGCTAAGCTGTGTGGCTTTCTCTCTAATGGAATATTAATCTGGTTAAGTTGTAATTGGCAAAACCAGTTATCACTTAAATGACAGAAACAAGAGATAATTCTCAAAAAGGTTTGCATGTGGTCTTCTAATTATAATTACAGTTCTAAGTGAACTTGCACAGCTCTCCTTTATGGCAGCTGTAACTGTTACAAGGCTGTAACCAACACAGTTTTAAAAAAAAACATTAAGAGGCAACACATGCACACCATCAATCATTTTCACACTCATAGGCTCAGCCTGAAGGTCACATGGATCATCAGGCTTGGTTTTTTAATCCATATCTAAAGGGCTTGTAACTTGATGGCTGCCCTAGCAGCTGGTCTAGCTGGGGCTGTGCTTTATTCCCATGTTCTCCAGTCTGTCTCATGGTGAAATCAGCAGCATTGCCCAGCCAAACCTGAGGAGTGCTGGTACCAAATGTATGCTCAGATAATTTTCTAAACTGCAAGAGTCCAGCACAGGCATCCTGTTTCTTTTTTTGTTTTAACTTATTTTTTCTAGTGAAAACATACAAAATGCTCTCTTAGCAATGATGAGGGGTTTGGCTTAAATTAATTATGCATTAGTCTCTGGAACTTAATAGATACTATTTAATATGCATTTATATTATATATTCCTTGCCTTCTCACTACAATGTTTCAACAGTGACCCAACAGAGTGCTGGAGACATTCATTTTAGCAGTACAGCCCTTACACCTACATAATATATATAAAAATATCTATTTACATAGCTATACAAATACATAAATATACATATATGTGTAACCTACATTATTTGCACAGTGTCCCACGTAATTAGCTGTCTGAAAAATTGAAATATTTTATGTAGTCACTAAAGTTCAGTTTAAATTGGTTCAATCAATACACAATTTCTCTGGAATAAATGAAATATCAGTACAAAATCTGAAGCTTTTGAAGAAATTTGTCAGCTTTTGCGTGCAGTAAAAATAGATTTTGTTACTTTGAATTTTAATATTCACCACTAGCCTTAGAAAATGAAAGTTCAGATTGCTTACCATGCTTTAAATATCTTTCTACAGACACCCTCTTCAATACTGCAGAAGGTACTGAACATCATTTTTTCCTGCTTTATGTATAGTCATGTTTAGAAGAGAGGCAAAATCAGTGATGAAAACCTACTGTATGTCCACAGCTCCAATCCTACTGATAATTTTTTGTTAGTTGCATTAAAAATTCAAAAGTAGCTACAGCCCATTGCCAAGTTTCTTCTACTTAAAAATAAATTTAAAGAAAAAGGCAGGAGGCATAGGAAAGAAGATAAGAAAGGAGGAAGTAAGGACTGTACAGTGGATCAGAATAGAATAATTTCTGTGTTCAGTCTTCCTATTGGCAAGTAATTGCAGATGACTGGGAATATTTCCACAAAAGAAAATTTAAAATTTTCCCATATCAGGTATCAGAGATTTTGATCAAATATATTCATTAAGTCATAGGTGATGGATTTTAATAAAGAAGAAACAGGTTATAAACTCTTTTGGCACACGCCAAAGATGTTTGAATGCAGCACCTCAAAGAATGCCTCATGGCACTCAACTAGTGTGTGCAGGGAGGGATGCTCAGTTCTTGTTCCAAAGTCCATGGCTTAGGCTCACATTTGGTGAAGAGTGCTGTTAGAGCAGAAGAACAAACAAAATTCTCATAAAAGTTTATTACATACTTTGTTTTGGCTACAGTGAACTTTGGTAAAGTGTGACAGTAATTACTTGTTCCTTGGCTCATGCTTTACTTTGCTCACCTCACTTTTTCCTCCTCCTTCTCTGGAAATACTCCCATAAGTATACTGAAAGATGTTCAGCACTTATAAGAACGATCTAGTGTGAGGATGAAAAGAATTAACTTGAGATATTCCCTCAGCTATGGAGAGAGAAAAGCTGAAACAGAGGAGAAGGTTCTGGCAAATACAAAGCATTCATACAATGCTATAGCAGGATGGGTTTTGCAGAGAGCTGACACCGTGCAGCTTTGCAGTGGGAGCAGGAAGGGCTGGCTGGCTGAGCAGCAGCTGGGTGCTAACCCTGACAGGGAAACTTCTGGAAAACATTTTTACTTCTCATATCAATGTGCAAAAGGCATCCTCATACAGAGATCTCCACTCTGCTGCCCCATAGTCCTTTCCAAAGTCTCTTCTTTCAGCAGGGAGGACTACAGCTAAATCTGCAGAAAACACAGACATATCCTATTTTATACTTATTGTTCCTAAGAACAAGTCAAAATCCCTCAAAACCTGAGATCCACACCAACATTCTGCATTGAGAAAATTGAATTTAACCTACATTTTCCTCTAAATTTAAGGGGGGTTGATGGTGTTTAAATCTAGTAGCTACAACTTGCAGAGAGATGCAAACTAAGACACAGCTTAAAGGCTCAGATAATTACTATTTCTTTGATATATTTGGCCATTTCTACAGAACCAAATTATCTTCTATTTCACACAGTTTTACAGCTTTAACTGAAATTATGTGTGTAAAAAACATTTCTCAAGAAAGTTTTTTTTCTCAATACTCTTTAAATAACTTGTGGCAACACAGTAAACCCTCAAGAATAAAAAGTCAATAAAGACTGGCATGCTAAGAATAATGGTAACATTTTCTTTAGTAGCTCTGTTATTCTGCTAAAAGAAAACAGATTGTTGTGACTACAATAGTGAAGCATGACTTGAAGGGAAATATCTTTCTTTTAGACAACCAGTTTAATTGGGAGAAAAAAAACCAACCAAACAAACAAGTATACTTCAGAAGAAAACTGCAACATTCAGTTTAGCCCAGGCTGAAAAAAAATCCTTGCACTGAATTTTACTGTGTTATGTTAATGACTTAGACAATCTGAAAGAGAAGATATTGAAATCTGTAGAGAACAATAGAGTTAAAGAGAAGATCTAAGAGGAGGAAGAGGAAAAAACAATGATCACAGTTTTTTAATGCACTAGTTATCTCAACTTTTCCTACTGCAGTAAAGCTTTATCAAATAAAATCAGATTCACTGATGAATGCTCTGTTTGTTTAAAAAATACTGAAATGAGTCAAACATCCAATGAACATGAAGCTGTGTGATCCTGGGGATTGATATATCAATGCAAATGGTTTACTGTGTTGCATCTGGATGGTTATTTCATGGTATCTCAGTGATATGATGTCCCTATCTACATGATACTCACTGTGGGGTAAATACTGGCACAGAATTCACAGTGAGTACTCAACTGAGCTGGTTAGAACTGAGTCTAGGTTGGGCAGCACCAGGCTGAAGTGCCACAGTTACCTTACCATGACTTTGCAATAAAACCTGTGAAACATTGCCTTGCTTAGTACACATTTGGGTGGAGAACTTTTTTTCCCCTCTTAAAGTAATGTTAACAAAGAAAATGATTTCCAAAAGTAGCTTGTGAGAGACAGTCCTCAGTGACCCTGCGGTGAAATAATGAGAGCCATATTTAGCTGCTGGTTCTTGAGTCACAGGGAAGTCACAGCAGAAGTGTGACAGTGATAACAATCTGGCTGTGAAGGGAAGCATGGAGTGGTACCTCTCTCAATAGTTTTGCAAGTTCCATTCAGGAAATAGCTACTCTCTGAGATGAGTACACCATCACTGGTTGAACTAAAAAGTCAGATTCCCAACAGAGTGCCGGATATTCTATACAAAGATATCCTGTGGAAGCAGGATGAGCTTGAAAGAAGCAGAGTAAACCTTTAAGTCTGTTTGACTTCACCTTGGAGTTATCCTTCACAAAATATTGCAGCTCAGAGAATGTTTCTAATGTGCTCATGGGAATAACCAGCTTTCTACAGCACAGCATTTAGGGAATGATCTAATTAACCTGAATATTATAGAGAATACTTCCAGTGTAACAGAAAGGATTTAGAAACCAATGCTACTTCAATGCTACTACCATCACCTTCACAAGGAGTATGTTTTTAACAGATATTTAAACGTGTGTACATTAATAGAACACATTTAGATCCAAGAGACTCACTTTCAGCAACAGAATAATCTGAAAACATGGTATTCCTGACACCCTAAAAATAAAAACCTGACATTTAACATTCCCTTCTTTTTTTACCCCTGCAGGAGTTTGTTATATACTCAACATCTCCACACGCTGGTAATTACAACTAGGAACACAATGTACCTTTCTCTCTCCTCTCCTCTCCTCTCCTCTCCTCTCCTCTCCTCTCCTCTCCTCTCCTCTCCTCTCCTCTCCTCTCCTCTCCTCTCCTCTCCTCTCCTCTCCTCTCCTCTCCTCTCCTCTCCTCTCCTCTCCTCTCCTCTCCTCTCCTCTCCTCTCCTCTCCTCTCCCTCTCCTCTCCTCTCCTCTCCTCTCCTCTCCTCTCCTCTCCTCTCCTCTCCTCTCCTCTCCTCTCCTCTCCTCTCCTCTCCTCTCCTCTCCTCTCCGTCTCCTCTCCTCTCCTCTCCTCTCCTCTCCTCTCCTCTCCTCTCCTCTCCTCTCCTCTCCTCTCCTCTCCTCTCCTCTCCTCGTCCTCTCCTCTCCTCTCCTCTCCTCTCCTCTCCTCTCCTCTCCTCTCCTCTCCTCTCCTCTCCTCTCCTCTCCTCTCCTCTCCTCTCCTCTCCTCTCCTCTCCTCTCCTCTCCTCTCCTCTCCTCTCCTCTTTCCTTTTCTTTTCTTTTTCCCCTAAGCTGTTTTCAAATAACTAATGACATGTCACTATTATTCTTTTCATGACATAAATATTTGCTCTGCTATCCCATATTATAAAGTGATTTTCTACATCAGGGCCTTGGTAACAAACCAACATAAGCAGGTTACCTTTATAGAATCACTGTCATAGATAAAATACAATAAATCTGGTGAGGATTTAAATAATGATATATTTTCTTAATGAAAGCAGATTAATTGTATATTTTATTTGTATTTTGGGGGACCTTTTTCAGCTTTCATTTGTGGATAAATTTTTCCATGAGAAAAAACTATCCTGAAATAAAGCTATTGTATTCTTTCCAGGCCTCAGTCTGCTGTCATGGTGTCAATTTGAAAGTACAGAGGAATTTTCTTCTAAGACTCCTCTTTGTCAAGAACTTTCATAATTATAATAACTCTTGTTTTCTATAAGAAATGTGGTTTTTTTTCCTGATGTGATGTGTGCTGAGAAGCATCCAAATAAAGTGGCTGAAAAGTGCCATCTGCTGCCTCCAGAGGAAATAACTGAACCTTAGCAAATACACCATGGCTGGAAGAGTGAACAAAGTGCTGGCATCTTCCTTTTCAGGCCACTACAGGAATGACTAGGATCTTGGGGGAAGAAAATAATGTTTTCTCCCTTAATTGTTGGAATCATTTAGGTTGGAAAAGACCTGCAAGATCAAGTCCAACTTTTGACTAAACACTACCCTGCCAACTAAAACATAGCACTAACTACCATGTCCAGTCATTTCTTGGACACTTCCAGGGGTGGTGACTTAGTCACCTCCCAGGGCAGCCTGATCCAATTCTTGATAACACTTTGTATGAAGAAATTCTTCCTGATGTCCAGCCTGAACCTCCCCTGGCACAGCCTGGCCTTGCCCTGTTGTCCTATTTATAAGGGAGAGGAGGCTGAACCTTGCCTGGCTACCACCTCCTTTCAGTACTTGTACAGAATTGATAAGGTCCCCCTGGGACTCTTCTTACTCTGGGCTAAACACCCCCAGTTGCCTCAGCAACTCCTCATTTACCTTATGCTCCAGACCTTCACCAGCTCTGTTGCCCTTCTCTGGACATGCTCCAGTGCCTCGATGTCATTCCTGAAGTGAGGGGCCCAGAACTGAGCACAGGATTCAAGGTGCAACCTCACCAGTGTCGAGTACAGGGGGACAATCACTGTGGTCCTTCTGATCACACTCTTTTTGACACAGGCCAGGATGCCATTGGCCCTCTTGGCCACCTGGGTTCACTCCTGACTCATGTTCAGCCACTATTGACCAGCACTTCCCAGGTCCTTTTCTGCTGGGCCACTTTCCAGCCACTCTGCCCCAGCCTGTGGCACTGCCTGGGGTTGTTGCACCCCAAGTGCAGGACTTGGCACGGGGCCTTGTTGAACCTCACACAGCTGGCCTTGGCCCATTGATCCAGCCTGCCCAGACCCCTCTGCAGAGCCTTCCTGCCCTCCAGCAGATCAACAGTCCCACCCAGCTTGGTGTCACCTACCAGCTTACTGAGGGTGCACTTCATCACCTCACCCAGACCATTGATTAAGTCATTAAATGAGACCAGTCTCAATGCCAAGCCCTGCCTTTGTAGGAGCAATAGGATACTTTGCCTTTGGAGAAATGCGCCTCAACAGCACTGACCTTTTTCATCATCTGGTACATCATGCCTATGGCTTGAAAGCAACTAATGGACATATTTAGCTCAGTTTTGTATGTGCATACACACCTAGGTCGTTCACTAGGTTTCTCTTTTGGCCTTGGCATATGGAAATAATTTCATACTCATTTCCTTAGTATGGTTCAATTTAAATCTGTTGTCAAACATTACAATTATGGTTATAAAGCTGGTATCTACATCTGTTTCCTTATTCTTTTTGCTCTCATACCTCTTACCTCTAATGACTTTCAGACCCCATTTCTACCCAGTGGACAAAAAAGCTTAGCTTGTATCCCCTTGAGCTCCAGAGGAGTTATCCTGGTATAGCTGTCCCAGTTCCTTCAGAGAGTAGCTCCATCTGCAATTGGTTTTGTTCTTCTATTTCTGCTACTGTACTGACATCCTAAATCTGTCTTAAAATGCTTTTCATCTTAATCCAGGATGAACTGGTATCTCCTAAAATAGAAGATGTATTGCCTGCAGATTTTAGGAAGACTAGGTAGAAGTGCACTAAACCACTGCATTTACATTGGTCTTTCCCAGCTCCTAGAAATCTGGTCTTTCTAATTCCTAAAGATGATAATGAGAAGAGAGGGATGCAAAAGTAGAAACAGGAAATGTTTCTGGGTGCAACCTAATAAAGGAACTTAAAGACTCCAAATTAGACACGTGTTGAAACAGACTTAAATTTTTTAAAAAATGTACTTATGCTTTATCAAAGATTTAGTTTTAGTGGCTTCAAACATACTAAGTCTCAGATACATTGATAAATAGATGTGAAAAGGAATTTATTTATTTAATATGGGGCATAAAAGGTTTGGAAACAACTGACTGGATGGAAGAAAGTAATAAGAATTTTTTATTTTCTCATATGCAGAGAAAAATCATCTGCTGCTTACATCTTGCTCCAAAATTTGGTGAAATTCAAAAGTAATTGATTACTTTTCTTATGGGAGCGTATGTATACTCAGAAGGAACATGGGATGGCCCACATGATAAAACTTTGAAGTCTTGAATACATTGGGCAGGCAGTTCCGAAAAATACATCTTTTTCTCATTTTACCCCACCATATGATATTTTACATAATTCACACAGTGCATACTTGAAAATGGGCCAGACAGAGAAGCTAAAATAATGATGTTCTCCAAATTACATCTGTTGTCTTGGGCATCCTAGCTGAATTCAATCAAGATTTCACATCCTGTTAAAAATGGTACTTATTCTTGAGGCACCACTGTCAGTCAGTTCAGCTTATTTTTCTCACAGTGTTTGAAGTGAGCTTGATCTGCCTCATTTTGGAAGCAGACCCTCAGTCATTCACTGTCTTTTAGCTGAGTTTCAGAATTTGCTCACTGAAGGAGATGGATATTCCAACTGAGGGTACAATACTTTAAGGCATTTTGTCCAGTTTAACTTGTAATCACACTTTCAGCTAAATAGAAGAGCACATACAATAGATAAGCCCCGTGAGAAAAGGTCTGAAGTTTAGGTGATGGCTACAACAAATTACAGAATTACAGCATTATGTGATACCCACTAGTGAAGGAGACCTTACAGTACAGAAAATTCAGTCCGTGTCCTCTTTAGAAGTTGAACTGTGTTGATTTCATGGCCACTCCTCCCATGTTTTTTAATGTTTAAGTACTCCACATTTCTCTCAATAGCCTAACTTGAAAAGTAAATTTAATGTGATTAAAGTTAACAACAGAGAGTAAAGGAAAAAAATTATTTTTAAGTGTATAGTTTAATCTGAAAGCAAGTCAGAGACTTTTTTTTCTTTTCTGAAGGAACTAAACCAATAATAATTTAAACTGATAGATTATTTTTATTTGTTTTGTGGCAAAAGAAAAGACATTTTTTTAATTGATAGAAGTCCCTGAAGTCACAGCATGAACTTCAAATCTCAATGAAGTGTAAAGACATTTTTGTCTCTTATCTGCAGGGTGTTTGTTACAGCTGAAAAAAACTTTGTAGCTCTCGACATGAGAAGAACTTTCTCCTTATACCTGATTAGTCAAATCACTTATCTCTGCAATCTTTTGCATAAAAGTTCCTAGCATGTTGATGGATATAGGAAATTGCTCATTACACTATTTGGGCGTCAAAAAAAGTGATTATTTTGTCACAATTCATAAATGGACTACAAATGGAACTAAAAAGGAGATAGTTGTATAAAAAAGGTATTTGGAAGTACACCTCAATATAATAATAATAATAATAATAATAATAATAATAATAATAATAATAATAATAATAATAATAATAATAATAATAATAATTGTTATTGTTATTGTTATTGTTATTGTATTGTTATTGTTATTGTATTGCTATTGTTATTGCTATTGCTATTGCTATTGTTATTGTTATTGTTATTGTTATACCAATTCAGAGTTTGAATTTGAGAATGAGATCACTGCAAATGCTGACTGGGAATGATTTGGAAAGTAGTTTATGAAATATGAAGGAGAATAAGAGTTTTTGGTGTTTTTTTAAATATTTCTTTTTATTTGCAGATGTCTTTCCTCACTGTTAAAGGAAAGAATACTCACTGCACTTTCTGCAGTGCCACAGTGGGTTGTTCTGGAAACACACAACTCTATGGCTGGGAAAAAATGTGTCACAGCAGACAGGAACAAAAATATATTATTAGATCTTGGAGAACAGTGTACTTAATGACTGTCCTCCTGCTAGTTTCCAGGCCTAGCTTGTGCAAGACCAAAATTAATCTTTGAAAGGCTACATACTCCCTTTATTTAAAGGGACAAAGATATCTGGCCTATTTTGAGGTGTGCCTTCAAACACTGTAGGCCAACAAAGTTACACATAACATAGCCCATAGTATTGAAAACTCAGGACAATTAGAAATAAGCATTTCTAAAAACATGTCACTAACAGGTGAGCTAATTCCACTGTCATTCCTTTCCCATGGTTAAAAACATACCACCCTTTGTCAGGTTTCTTCCTCCTGGTATCTCAAAGGTTTTATAGCTGCTTGAGTCCTACAGCCTTTTGGAAGGATTAGGGATGTAATTCTGTTCTCCTGGCTTCAGATAAAGATACATGCTTCTCATCTATGTGTCAAACTTCTTGAGTAAAATGATGGCATTGAATTAAAAAAAAAAAAAAAAAAAAAAGACACAGCCCTCACAAAAAACCAAAAAGACCAACCCAACAGTATTCCCCATATAATACAAAATCCCGTTGCTTTTCAACAGCTAAAAAAAAATATGAGAAATGAAAAACAGATTAAAGTCTCTAATGTTATTCCCTGTCATTTTTTAAAAGCCAAAAAGAAATTATTATTCTGGAAAATTAGATTTCAAAGTCAGAGACTTATCTGGCCAAAGACTGCTGATTTTTAACACCCACACATTTTATTAAAGCAATTCTTTAGAACAGTTTGAGTGACAGTCATCGTTCAGTCATGCTCATAGACACAAAGATTTTAGATATCTCTGCTTTCTGCCTCACACACTATTGAGGTACACAACTAAGAATAATCTCTTTGCATAATTCTTCCATCTGTATCCTCAGGTAAAAAAACAGGTTAAAAATTCGGTGAAAAACATGGTAAGTGAAGAAAGAGAACATCAGTGATTAGGAAAAATTGGTATGAAATTACTGTAGAAGTGAATGAGATGTTCTTCCAACAACTCTGATGAAAAAAAAAAGAATAAAATTATCTTTGTATTTTTGAAAAGCTGCTGGTTTTGCACCACATGTTCTGTAAGTATAAAAAAATATCTCTCCCAAACTCTTCTATCATGTAACACTCTACCCCCAGAGAAATCTGCTTCTGCTTTCCAAAAAATATAAGTCCTGAATTGAAATATCACATTGAAAAGTTACTGAAGATTATTTAAAATATCCCAGCATGGAAAGTAATACCGCATTTATCATGTCCGTGTTCAATATAAAATGAAACGTGTTGGAAACATATTTCAGTGGTCACACTAAAAACTGCAGCTCTGTCTCCTGAGAAGGAAGGAACATAAATAAAAAGCTTTCAAAAACTTGGGTCTCATTGGGTCTCGTGGGCCCAAGACTGGAAGAGCACTAGGACTGCTTAGGGGCCCACCCTGGAACTCTGGCAGTCAAATGAGTTGTGCAACATCACAGTGATAGCAAGAAGGAGCTGCTAACATGAACACAGACTCTGTTGCTGTTGCTAGAGGAGGCACAATATCCTGAGAGGCTCAGCAATAGCACACTGACAGCAGCAAAGCCTCAGGTAGTTTTGGGAGTCTCACAGGAGGAAAGGACCAAGAACAGAAGATGAAGAGAATGACAGGGAAAAAAATAGCAGTAGAAAAAAAAAGCACTTCTGAAAGAAAAACCATATAAAATCTAGCAATGTGATTAGTCCTATCCTTTCCTATCCATGCCTGAATCTTACACTTCACATTTTCATCCCTAATTTTCTTTTATGGACACACATATTTTGATTATATCCTATGGCAGGTGGTGCCCTACAAAGCTATCCAGTTTCTAACCAACTTCAGCCATGAGTTTCTGCTTCTCCGTGGGCTTTGGTGGTGCGTCACCGTAACCTTGGCTACAGGGCAGCTATTGATTCAAAATACAAATACAGTGTGAGAGAATTTCACAGCACAACAGGGCTATTGTGGCTGGCCTGAACAGCCCCTGCGTCAGCAGCAAATGGAGAATTCAAGTTTTTGAGCACCTTGTTAGATGTTTCACATCTAACATGCTACATTTAGCATTCTGATTTCTTGTACTTGTTCAGGAACTCATGACTGAGCTATAAAAATCAGAATGTACATGCAGCATATGATTACATTAATAGGGCACAAGCGTAGAAGTAGAAAAGTGTGCCATCAGAACGAAATCTTTTTACAGTGATGAAGAAAATAAATGGTATTAAAAATCACAAGAAACATAATAAAAAGCAACAAAAAAGAAAACAAAAAGAAAACAAAAAAAATTTGTCACCATTGCCACCACTGCAGTTGTTGCCCAACATGGACAGAACTCCTTCTCATCATATTCTGCAACTTGGCTCATCCCACCTATTGCCATCATGAATGAGACTCAAGACTTTATTTCTCCAAGACTTTTATGACTTCACTTTGCCTTCACTGTGATAAAAGCTCACACTGTGACTGAGATGGTGTGCTACTGATTAAAGAAAGAGCTCTGAGTTAAAAATTTGAACAAAAAATTATCTGGACACAAGTCATTCTCCAGAATGCCCATGATTATTAAAATGTAATTAAATACTGTAATTTAGCTATCTTTCTATATTTCTCACTACCATTCAGTCAAAGCAAAAGCATTCTACCTAGCTTTGAAATATGAACAAAAATGCAGAGCAGCAGAGTCATGCCCATGGGAGCCTGTGTCTTCCCCTGCCTGCAATCCCATCCAGGCAGGAGCAGCTTTCCCCTGTGAGGTCCCCCCAGGTCCTTTCAGCCTGGCTCCTTACAAGCAGACTCAGGCTGTCTGTCTGTCCAGCCAGTCACCTGGGGTAGCAGCAGTGACAACACAAGTGGTGCAGCATCCAGGGGTATTTGTGCATGGGGACCCCTGTGCAGGATCCTCCTCCTTAAGCAACAGAGTCACAGAATGGTTTGGGTTGGAAGGGGCCTTAGAGATCACCTAGCTCCACCCCACCACACCATGGCAGGGAAATTTTTGTAAGCTCCATCCAGCCTGGTCTTGACCTCTTCCAGGGGTGGATCAACAAGTCTTGGGACTCTAAGGAATTGAATTTTCATTGATTTTCCATTCATGATGTAGCACTCATGATTTGGGCATAATTTTTCAATAAAATGTACAGAAGAAAGGATAGTAACTCATATAGTATATCAAAACAATCACAATATTATATTTAAAAAAATCATACTTTTCCTTACACTTGATTCTTCATATTCTTTCCTCCCAAAATGTTAAAATCTGATATGATCCCCTTTCAACTTTCTGTGAATTCCTCCAAAATTTTGAGGGCATCCTGGTCTTAATAAGTGTACATTTTGAAATATTCCAGTAAATTTTTCCCTTTCTAAAAATTGAATTTCTTCTGGTGAGTGACTGTAGTATTACCTATGATTGATAAGGGTAAATGTATGTTATTTTGAAATTTTAAGTACTTATTATGACATATTGGACATTCTTGTGATAGTTAAATAAGATGCTTTCTTTCTCTATTGAATAAGTAGGAGCACAGACTACACATTCTTATTTGCATTATAAGGACTCCACATTATGTGTGTAAAATCATACTCACAGGAAGAAATGCATGTTTAACTTGCTACTTGATTAAATACATGGCAATTAGTGGAAATTACACATTAAAATATTAGTACTACATGCTAAAACTTCAATGACTTGCTCACCTTTTCCATTTTTTAATGCAGTGAAACATAAAACCTCAGGATAAACTTACATCCCCACATCTTCCCATCTTACTGGATCCCTTCTATGCGATCCTTTGCTTAACAGTGTGAAGTCAGAATTGGAAGAGATGTATACTTATTGATTAAAATTTGTTTGTAGCAGATGTATTAGCAAGCCTTGGAATGCATTTTACTTAAATGCATAAAATTTCCAATAGCTAAAACAGAGAAATGGCACTGCACACTCCACGATTTCATACTAACCACAAGTATCTGGTCAGATTTGTGTAGGAGGGGAGGTTCAGGCAAATTCTCAGTCTTTTTCTTCCTTCCCCATATATTTTATGCTTTAGATTCACTCAATAAATTTGGGTTTAAAGCACTCCCCAGGATCTTCATGTTGCCCTTCCCACGGCAACAAATCTTGGTGCTGGCTTTGTACCATGAATATGATCAGAGTTTCTAGTCCAGAAACAGGAGGGAAACAGATTTATCCAAGAATCTAGAATTACTAATATCAAATAAAACCACTGATCCACAAATGTTTTAGAAATCCTTAGTCAGTTTGCATCTGAACAGAAGAAATTTAAATTAATTTAGGCTTAAAAAATACTCTTCGACTGCTTACTCATACTCTTGTCAGTTCTGTCAGTTAATCCAGTTACTCAAATTTGAACAATAAACGTTCAGATATTGTAGGTGAGGTTTAAAAATACTTTCGGCAGTAGCCTTATTTTATTTCACTTTTAATTCATGTTTAATTGATTTGTTTCACTGTGAAAAGGACATTAAATCAAATGCTGAACATGTATGAACATAGGGTATTCTAAAAGAAAGTAAAATAATGACTGACTAAAAAGTAATGAATCAATCAATAAAAAATATTATGAACACACTGAAAATCCTTATGGTAAAAATATATTTCTATAGAGAAATGATGTTTCCTATCAAGGAAAGGGCACAGAGAAGGTTTTCAACTTTTATACAAATTTAACCATGAGGTATTTTCCGAAGAAAATCTGGAAGATGCAGTAATTTTTCCAGAGTGGAAAACCATAGCCTGCTATGTTCAGAGAAGTATGGGAAATAATCAGGAGGAAGAAACTGGAGCTGGAATTATTCCAAGTTATGTTGCAGTAATGTCAGTATGCCCTAAAGCCTGCTTTGTAAATGAAGGGCTTTTATCACAGTTAATGTAAACATGATGTAGGAGGTGAAAGAATTTTAATAAAATCACTTTTATCAAAAGGATTTGGGTATGGATTTTGATTTTCATGTACATTTGGGAACTGACAGTGTCCAGGTGCAACCTGCAGCAATTCTGCACATCTGTGCCCTCTGCTTTGAGGCATAAATTGTACCATTGAACCCAATTACTAAACCTACTGCCTACACTGGGGGCCTTGTTCTAATGAAGGTGATTTATTTTTCACTTGGAACTGCATGATCAGGCAAGCAAGAACATACAGCCATATTAATTGCAAATCTTTTGGGAAATATGACTTAACATGGAGTATTAAATGACAAAAAAAACCCTGACAGATAATAGTCTATATTAAAAACATCACACATTCAAAAGTCAGTCAAAAATTTTATCATCAGCTATTGCAGTTTCAAAGGTGTTTCCTCTAAACTACATTAGTAGTGAAAACCAATAAATATTAAGTATGTGCATATGTTTAGGCTTCATTTTGCAAAGCCAGACACAGGACAGCATGAGTGCAACACCCTGCTGTAGACAGGAAAACATGGTAAATATTGGGGAGGAGCTTGTATTCTGCAATGTGTGTGGGCTTCCATTTTAAAACTTCTTTAGAAGCTCCTGTTCTGATCCAAGCAACCTTTTTTTTTTCCAAAATGGTATATGTGCAATGCAGAGTGATAACTCTCCCTGAGGACTTTGCAATTCACTAACTTAAAAATCTTTAATTTAAAAATGCATTGCAAGTACACCTATGTTTTCAACTTTTCTCCATCCCAAGGTGATACTCTGCCTTGCTTATCTAGTGCACCATGTCTCAGGTGCAGGTTTTAAACACTTACAATCTGGATTTTTTTCAAATATTTAAAATATCTGAAGTACTTTGTTTTTCACAGAGCTGGGATCACTGGTGTCTGCATAGCAACATATTTAGTAGTTTTATCTCACTTTTGATAGAAGAGCCCTTTTATAAAATTTAGTTTGCACATTTAGCAATAATTGGCATCAGTGTGTCATGAATCCTAAATAGTTTACCAATTAGCGAGTTGGACTAGAGATGTTGTAATTATTTTATTGTTATGTTTGCTTTCTCTTCACACTTAATAAGTCAACTGTTAATATTAGCATTAGTATTCTTAAATGAGATAACGTTTCAAAAATAGGTTCATGTCAGTAAACTCATGTATTGTGTTTTTAAAAAGAATGACACTGAATTGTGATAAAAAACTGTATGCACCCAAATGCAAGGAAGCTACTTTGAAAAGTTGCTCAAAAGAACTATCACTGTGTCTTTCACATTAAGATAATCACAAAGGAAACCATCTACAAACTACACTTGTAGCAGTTAGTCAGATGTAAAATGGATTGTAATAAAGAAAATTGAGAATTGCTACTATTTAGTAAAGGTGATTACAAATCTTTGTTGATTAAATTTTGCAAACTGCTATGTCCACTAATGAGCACACAAGCTGATTTAGTAGAATTAGTCCTTTGTATTTGGTAGAGTAATACATCCCTCTTTGTGTTGAAGGGACAAAAGAGAAGTGTCATCAGGAGCTGTCTGCCTGCACACACAAACACACTCTATAGAAATTGCCACGTTATTGGAAGCATAGAGGAATGCCACTAGGAAAACACAGGAAACCCAAGCCAAGATTTGAGATAGCAAAATTGATTTATCAGACATTTTCATTCAGATTGGGATACTTCAAAAGGCCCTGTTTTGCTGCTGCCTGTTTAAAGTGCCTATGCCATTCTTTATGATTATTAGTGAATCAGAAATTAAATAGCAGCTGACCCGTGCAGCGCTCACTGGAGTCACGTGGCTCAGAGACCCAGATACTGCAGTGCTCACTGTGTGATGAGCAGCACGTACAAACCCACTCAGGATCTGCTCGGGAGTGCCAGTGCAGATGAATGAAGGAAATTTGATGAAGCTTCCTAAGCTGATGCCACGCTAAGAATGAGTGTTCTTGTTTTCTGGTTTAAACAATATAGGACTTGTTTGCAAGCTTCTGTTCAATTAAAAAACCCAACAAACTGATGATGTCTCAGTCATGTTTACTAGAAATAGATTATCCTGAAAGATTCAAAATGCCTTTTAAAAGGAGTCATAGGAATTTCAGCATTGCCATTAAGTAGATGTACATTGACTATCTCAAATGTGGAAAAAACATAGCCATGCATTCCTTAAAGAGAAAAAGGTACAACAACATCCCAATGCCAGACAACAAAAAATTTGTAACAGCATTATGCAGGAAGAGCACTGTGTCTTGGGCAGAATATTTTGAATAACTTTAATTATTTGTAAAAAAATTCAGTGCCATAGGTTTTAACACAAACTCAAACTGATGACAAATTGTCAACAACATTGACCCCTTCCTCTTTTCAGCAGCAAGCTGTACAATGTTAGCACTAATTTCCTACTGTTGTGACTCAGGCAGCAATCTACCCTTTTGTAGAATTCTAGAAGCTTAGAAAATAAAGTCTGTTGCTTGAAGATGCCTAGATATGGAAGTGTTATTAGTAATAATTTCTTCTATGTTTAACTGGCCGAGTGTGTAAAAAACAGACAAAGGTTATTGCTGTTCTGTGTGTATCTCTTCTGCCTAAATATATGCGGCAACATAATGTATGTCGTAAGTATTAATTTCATCCAGGCTTTCCAAACTATATTTTTTGTATAAGATATGAAATGTGGGCTATAATTCCCTCATTTTGTAATGTTCTCTAATGACATTTTAAGGTGTTCTGTGGCATTTGTTTTCTTTTCTTCCTCTTCTTTAGCAGCAAAATGGTATTTCGTCACAAATAGACCAAGCACATGCAGCAGATCTGGGAAGAATTAGCCTTCAGCTATTAGTTCCTAGCTCTAACAGTAACTCAAAACTTTGCAAGGTTGCTTTACACAACAAAATGAATATAATTCAGGTTTCCTGATAAGTTGACATGTGGCTGCAGAACTAGTGCCTGCCCAGCTCCAGTTTCAACTTCATTTTCCCAAAAGTATCCCTTTGCAGAGCAATGGTTTTCACCAGCAGATAGAAGTTTTCTGCCACTGCTTCATGTACAACCTAGAAAACTCTCGTTGAAGGCACCCTTTCTGCTGCCAGGGATGTCCATTTCTGTTGTCCATTTCAGCAGCACTTGCCTCTACAGAACCATCTGCACCCATCCTAAACATTTTCTTGACACAATAGAAAAGGAACATGTAGGAACTAAAATCAGATATATGTTGGTGAAGGTCTTGAAAAGCAGTTGAACACCGGTCAGGGATGAGGCACCCTCATTAAAATTTTGTGAAGGCCCTATTTAAAGTGTCTCTGCACAGAAGCTCAATATTGCCATTGTTCAGTAGGATTTAGCACTTTTCTCTGATGGGCTAGATGAAGGAGATGGGCATTGGACCTCCCTACACCAGACAAGCTCCAGTGAAGCCTGTCCTTCTCTGTTACCATCAAACTTTTAAAAATTAAATGAACCTAAAATACAACAACATTTTTAGGCAGACAAATGAGAGTCTGGCTATTGAATTTTCATTCATAGAGGCTTGTCCAAATAATAACCCTCTGTCTGCAGTCACTTTCTTATGAACAACTTAATTTAAGATGATTTCAGGGGCAGAAAATTAAATCATTCACAGTGAATAGATCTTCTAATAACAAGACACTTTTATCTCACAGGCAGCAGTGTTGTCAGTACTTTGGCATAATTGGGACTAGAAATTGGTAATTTTACTGTTGAGCAGCTAATCCAACAATAGAGACTTTTAAAATAGACTTAATAATGACTCAGGCTGTTTACTTGAAAAATTTCACCAGCTACGTGACATTTTGCTTTGCTAAGGATTAATGGGCAAAGGGTCTAAGGTAAGTCTTGTTTCCAAACCAGCCACTTGCCCTAGTTATTCACTCTCTCTTAGCTGAATGGTGTTGGAAGCAAATTTGTCTTCTGGGATTTCAGAAAATTGACTTAAAAGAATCTTTAATGTAAAACACAATCCTATTGCAACCTAAGCTGTAGGAGAGGGTAGTGTGGGCATTTTTGGAAAATAACTGGGTACCATGGGCTTTTGCCCATGGGAATGTGAACAAAACATTAAAAGCACTATTAAGTGATAGAAAGGTCAAAGTTAAGATAAATATCTGAAAGTAAGACGCTTCAAAGTGTCAGTCAGTTACACTTCAAAATACTGACAGTCACCATTTCCCTCTAAAGTGAATGTTTCTTTAGCTTTTTTTCTTCAAGATGAAGCAAGCATTGGAAATTGGAAGTTCCTCTAAATCCCCTCCCTCATCATGGTTCCATTAAAGGTATTATGTTTATATTGTAAGTGGTTCATAAGCCATTTAGAAATACTATTACATCATACAACTTTTTTTTTCTTTTTTGTCACCATAATATAACTGCAGGAGGTGCAATGTGGCAAACAGTTACTAAAAAATGTCCTAGGTCATTCTCAGCTGCTTGAGACCTAGGCAACCATGATACTAAAATAACACAGGGCCATTGTTGGTTTAAACCCTGATCTGCAGAGATGATATTTCACATCATTTTTTTATTGTCATTCAGGCAGGTTTCTGGACAGCACCTTCCAGAGTTTCCTGATCTCCTCACAAGGAGAGAGGTTGCCCTAAAAATAAAACTGTATCATCCATATTACTCCCATTTCCTAGTTTGTGTGTTCATCAGCCATAAATAAAAAAAAAAAAAAAATTTAAAAAAAAAAAAATCAGGAATCACCTATTTTTCCTTTTCTAGTTACTCTTCCAGGATATGACAGTCAGAACATGACAGTACATAGTCATCATTTACTTGTATATCATAGAATTTTGACATTTGTAAATTTTATAACAAATAAAGCCAAATAATTTAATAAATGAAACCCTATGATTTTTTTTCTTGGAGTTTTAGCTCTAAGTTGTAGTCATGATGTGACAGAATTCTTTAGGTTTGAAGACAGTCCTGGAGAATATCTATTCTGAAACTGGGCTTAAAGCAGAGCCCATTCTAACATTAGGTCAAGTTGCTTCAGCTGAGTTTTTAAGATCTCAAGATCTCAAGGGTAGTGTTACAGGCCAATTTGGTAGGATAAACACAATACATATATTTCTGACGTTAGTATTAGCAGGAGGGACACAGCATTTGTCCAAAGTTTTCTGTTCCAAGATTTCTGTTCTGCCACACTCGTTCATCACACACAAATCAGGTCCCAGTTCCTCTGGGCCAGCAGCACAGACCTGTGTCGTGAATGAGGGGGAACAGGCAACCACTGCCCACTCAGTGTTGGGGTCCTGGCTGGTAGCTTGGCCGTAACTCTTCTCCTACAAGCTCTGCCTTTGCCATGTTGGGACATCCTCTCATGCTGTTTCCCTCTACCCACCCAGCAGGAACTACTGTCTTAATTATTTATTGCTTCCTAACTTAGATTGCAAACATAAGCTGTCAATGGCCTTGCTAATCACATAGCCCCAGGCAAATCTCTTTGACTTTCTGCTTAGCAAAGACCAATTACTAATTGTCCCCAGGGCCTCTGTCACCCTCTGGTATCCAGCCACCAAATGCTACAGAAAGTGTGAGGTTAAGCAGCAGTTACATAAGAAGGTTCATCTGTAGTTTGTCAGATCATACTGAACAAACATAGCCACAGCTGGGCAGCTGCAGTCAAGGTCCCTTTTGCAGTGACTTTTTGCTACACTTTTAAATTGTTGGCTTTTTTCCTTCCTTATATCCAGACAAAATTTCTCTTGTAATTTGTAGCATTGTTTCTCGTCTTTTATTGTGCGCCTCTGAGAAGAGTCTCATTTTGGTTTCTTTGCAGCTGCTATAAAGCAAAAAGGTGAAATTTCAATTTCAGTAACATTATTAACCCAGACACATCTGCCAGAATGAGAGCCAGAAACACTAGAACACTGCAACCCTCATGTTTTTCAGATATTTTCAAAATTTACTCTTTAATGGAAATGACTCAGGTTGCTAATGCATATCTCCAGTGATGGTGATAAAATAGGTAATTGGTTACAGGTGGGAAGACTTACATATACAGCAAATATGATAATTACTCCCGTGTGACCTCATCAAGCTCTTTTAACTTCCTTCAAAGTATTTTTTCTCATAGCTTTGAAAAAAAAGCTGCTATTTAAGGGCTAAGTATAAACTTATAGGGAAATTGCCCCAATATTTCCCCTGTCATTAAGCCTTATAGCTGACAGCAAGAAATAATAAAATTCTCTTTTGCTTGAGTTAATGAAGCCAAGATTATGTGCCAAGCTTACCTGAAAGACAGTTCTGAAGACAAGTCCCAACAAGTCATAAAATTTCTATAAGAAGAATATGGAAAGAGATTCTTCACTAGAAAAGTTTTACATGGGATCAAAAGGGTTATACCTTATCAGCTATGTCTTGAATCAACATGTTTGGTAACTACAAGGAATTAAAGCAATAAAGTTGTTTGTTTTTAATAAACTTATCCTGTAATGCATGATTGAGTGGGAACAATGTTTAGGACCATAATTACATGGAGATAATTAAGAAGCTAATTTGAAATACATTTGAATTAATCTGAAATGCAGTCTATTTAAGTTCTGGGAATGGAAAGATAACATTTCAGAGAATTATTTTTGCCTCTCCAGGAACACAGTAATTGAATGAGATCTGTTCTCCCTAGTCCTCCAGCAGTGCTAGGATCTGACTATGGAATATATTTCTAATACTTCCCATCCACAGAAGATAGCATCAGATTGTTTGTAACTTGCCATCTGAAGCAAGGTATATAGATTTTGATTGAATTTTTATTTATTTTCAATTCTTCTAACAAAAAAGTTCTACTTTTACCTTGTGATGTAAGCAGCCTAAAATGGGATTCATTTCACTCATACAGCAAACCAAAATTCAGTCATTCCCTTGTCTAAAAAACAGAAACAGAAAAAACAGAACATTCAGAAGGCAGAAAAGAAGACTTCAGATGCTAATTGACCTTTACTTTATATAGGTATAATTTAGTGTAAATGATAACATAATCATTAGTGATTATGAGAATCAATAAGGAAACAAATGGCAAAACCAGAGTTTGAGCTGCATTCACTGAAGCCACCTCTTTAAATCTTAGAAGTCAGATATGAACTAAACTTGTTCATTCCCTATCTAGATATTTAAATATGTCAGCCATCCTTGAAAAGCTGTAATTCTAAAAGATATGAGGGCTTTATTTTTTGTTACTTAGAAGCAAACAAATAAAAACCAACAAAACAAAACCACTCTTCCCTCGTCTCCCTCCCAAAAAACTAAAACACCACAACTGTGGAGAGCCAGCATTAATTAGACAAATTGGAGTGTGAAAGGACTCTGAGATACTAAAAGGGCATAGAAGAGAACTTTCATTTTTTTCATATATTCCTGTGGTAATCTGAGCACAGCACAAAACCAGCAGTTTTAAGATCTGAATACATTTAATTTTATGAGAGAGCCATTTGGCCCCAATGTTAGCCACTAAAAAAAGCATATACATAAGCTGTACTCCTCCCAAAGAAAATGTTGACCTGCTGATCAGGATGACAAAAGGCAAAAAAATAAATATGCTAATTCACAGATAACACCAAAGGTTGGGTACACCTGAGATTTATCTTCAATTCTACACAATTCTGCTTAACTAAACTGTACTAATGTACAGATAAGTACTAAACTGTACTGATCCCCTTTGAAAAAATAACTTTCCCATAAAAGCTAAAAATCTTAGACAAAGAAAAAAAATCCCAATTTCTTTTACAAAAATAGCTAAAGATTAATATCTTAAGACTCTTGCTGATATTTTTGCTAACTGAATGCTATGTTTTGCTACCTCTTAAGAGAAAGGGGGAGAATGTGACATTAACTACAGAGCTAGAAGAATAAGACCAGAACGAGGGCTCTAGAAATTAATTTTTCTTACTTCTGAGCTAGTCCTGCAGGACTTGCACAGATTCCCTCCACTGAAATATTGTATGTTATTGTGTGTGTGTTTGCACACAGATGTTGGCTCATGGGTGGGCTTGACTTCTGTACAGTGGCTGTGGTGCCGTTGTAACAGAAATTCTCTTTTCAGGAAATGATTCAGCTAATTATCAAACACAACTCATTCATATGACAACATTTCTTCTCATCTCATTTTCTGATGTTTATCTTTAGTGGCACTTCTGGCAAGACTACTAGCACTAACTTCAGTGATAAAAAGTGCTGACAACTGAATACAGTCTTTCTATGTTTTACTCAGCAATTCATAGTTTTGTTTGATGGGTGAGAAAGATATAACCTTAAAACTATACACAAAAATGTCCGATGGGCTGTGTGTCTCTGTCGGACATGCGTGGGGTGGTTCGCGTGGGACGGTTCGCAGGCAGCCCGCGATGAACAGACGAGTCTGGACTCCTCTATAGTTCAGTCTTCAGGTTGTTTATTATAGCTTATCTCTAAGGTTTTTGTTCTGCCCAGCCAAGATCTGACCAGCAAGGCAGCCACAAGCACTCTCTGCCCCTTTAGGGCGGTCGCACATTCTTATACTGATAATTGCGTATGTGATATTTACAATTTTTCTCCAATACCCATCACCTTTATTAAACAGTGCACCTTTAGTATGAACCAATCTAAAATGCACACATCACAGAGAAGATGGATGACAAGAAGAAGGAGAAAAGCCACGAGGTCGGGCCTGAATCCTCCATCTTGCCTCCATTAGACCCCCCTGTACCAAAACCTTAAAACCTATATTCTATTCTATAAAAACACCTGCCCTACACCATTCAAACCTCTGAAACTTCCATACCCTCATGCTTTGATAGCACGACCCTTGAAGGGTCAAAATCAAGCCACCAGGTGCCTTTGGCTACATTCCAGGACTTCTGAGCCCCCCAAGGAGTCTCCCTGGGACTCAGAGCATCTGAGGTGATGCGCTGAGTTCCCACACAAAAATTTCCAGAAAAAGGCCACTAACTTAAGGTCATTCCATCTGAGTCACTCTGAGGCTCATTTTCCAGAGACAAGAAATCAGTATGCCAGTCTCACCAAAGTCATTTGGGAGTTAGAGGCATTACAGACTCCTTTAGCCTAGGAAGAGTCCCCCATGCATCTGAGTTCCAAAGATATTTAACATTTATAGCACCCAATACTTAAAAATAAACTCATTTTGTGAAATGGGAAAACGAATAATTATTTTGGAAACTTTGTTTCTTATATTGATTAGAATTGCAAAATATTTATTGGGATTATCCAGTTCATCTACCTCAAATTTTTGGTTCTCTGCACTTCATTAGGACATCTGAAATAGCTGCTTAGTCTATGTTTTCTTTTTCTAAAGGACACATCAAAAAGGAATATATTTCTGCCCCCAAAATTCCTACAAGCCCCTTTCAATTTTCAATTTTAAATCCTCAGCTTTACATTCTACAGCTCAATTTTAAATTGTTTAATAAATTTTAAAATTATGTTTAAAAAATTCACTATTTTAGTGTGTAACTAATCAGGTTCAAATAATTGACAGGTAATGTACAGTGCACTAACCCACTGACTTTAGAGGGATTCCTCAAAATACTTTTTTGTATCTTTAATGCAAATAAGGTCTTTGTTTTAATTTCAGAGCAAAAATATGAAATTATGAAGTAACTTATTTAAAATATAGTTATGCTAAAACTCAGTTTATGAAAAGGTGTTTTTTATCTATCTAATATCATGCTTCCCTGAACAATTTAACTGTGCATTTCTTGAGGGCTGTCATTCATAAAAACTTGGAGAAAAGCATAATTTTCTAAGAGTCTGCCTCTTGAAAGATCTGGTGAATTTGATCTAAAAATCTAAGTCCTGCAACATAATCTACCCAGAATTTTAGAGCAATCACAGAGAAATATTTTTATAGTTACAGATATTCCCTAAACTTGCCTTCTGAGATTTCACTATTGTGGATTTCAAATTGAGTCTGAGTTAGGAAATCAGTGTCTTGGCAGGGAGGTCAATCTGTATAGTCATGCTCATGGAAACTTGCTTAAAAAGGAGCAGGACTAATGTCTTTGACAGCTGTGGGCAGACAATAAACAAGCTGGACAAAGTGGGACAAATTCCCTCTCATTTAAGAATCTTTAAAAATGTTAACAATTCTGAACTTGCTCAGATGTGAGATGACCATTGCAGGAACAGAAAGACAGCTCTACAGAATCTTTGCAGGTGTTAATGCATAAAATACCACAATGTAGGAGGAAGTTGGTCAACAGAAGTCTGCCACAGAATATGAACTAAGAAGAAAAGTACTGAAGCAATATGTACTTAAAAAGATTTATAAGCTTAGCACGAAAAGAGAAAGAAAACAGCACATTTTTTACAAAACAAAGCAAAAATGACAATAATTCAAAAAATAATTATGGTAATTTCTGGAATTGTATCTTGTTTTATAGTCTTGAGTATTTTTGAATCATTGAGAAGTATTATGTTCTGAATATTACTTTAAAATTATCTGAGGAATAGTCAAACTAAATTCCTTAAATCAAAAGTCTAGTAGCAAAATTAATGGACAAAACTAATGCACCACTTAGCAAACTCTAATGAAAATTTTCATATTCTCCATTAATTTAATTTTCAAGATAATACCCAGCTGCTGTTCAGCAGCACCTTTGGGTTACGCTTGTTTCATATTGATGCACTTTATACAACTCCTTTGGAATCAGTAGACTTATCCAAAATTGCATTTGCAGAAGCTGTAGACAAGTACAAGCTAAAGCAATTTTTGCTGTGAGAAGGTCAACCTATCTTTTTTTTTTTTTCTGGTAAATTATTTTTCTCTGTGTTTGGAATTCTTTCCATAATTAATAATTTGTTCACACATGTACTGATCATAGTGAAAATACTGTGTGTACAGTACCAGCTTAAACAGTCTCTGTATTTTGGTTTTGTTCATAAAATCAAAGGCAAGGAGCTGTAAATGTAATTTGGTCAAGATAATAAATATAGCATATGGAGATTAGAGAAATAACCAGGCATTTCCTGGAAACAACCAGTGCTCCTTTCAAACAAGATCTTCATCTGTCTTTAATGAGTGCTTGTAAACAATCATCATATTTTTTTATAAAGTCTGAGACTGAGGAATCAGCTTTTCTAAGAGGCAGAAGTGTGGTAGTTATTCACAGCGAGGAACAGATCCTTTACTCTCAAAATATTTGAAGGCTTTCATATCTCTTTATTAGTTACTACTGTTGTGCCAATATGAGCTAATTTAATCAATTAAGAAGATTATGATTTTGAGAAAGAGACTAGTACTTTTAAGTTTCAGAATTTCTCTACTTCAAGTCAGACAAAACTCAGATCTGTTTGCTGGCCTTCATTCACCCTTTCTATAAGGCAGTGAAAAGTTACCAGGCTTTCTTATGCACTGGGTCTGAAACTGTTTCAGGACAGGGATTAGGAGATTAGGAGAGTCAGGGATGCAAAATTTGTGGACATTGAATTTGATGTTTGGCATTTAATATTCCTGGCTTTGGAGGCACAGAAATCCATGTTTATACTTGCTCATGCTAAATCAGATCCTACTGCCCAAGTAACAGGGTAAAAAACTGTTGTATTGTCTGTCCCCCCTGCCCCATGGGTCCCCCTCCATATGGATAATCAGGTCCTGGCATTAAAGAAGGTTCAGCATCTATTTTTCAGTAAAGGAGACAGAGCCAGAATATTTAGTGCACTTATATTGCTACTACTACTATTAATTTTTTTTCTGTTTTTTGACCAAAATATATGACTCTTTACCATAAAATATAAAAAAGAAAATATTGAACTGAAATAACCTTTCCCATAATTCAGGTGCCCATTTGAGTTTGTGGAAAAATGCAATATTAAGAACTTTATCTAACTGAATAGTGTTTGAATACCTAAATACCTTAAGTACTTGAATTCCTGAATTGTATACTGAAAAACATTTCTTCTAGTGTTCAAGTCCTGGTGATGGTGTGCTCTGGCAGCTCAGTCACCCATGGTGCAGAAGTGCTGGTGGGTGCATTTGTCTAACCAGAAACTTTAAAAGGGGTTCAAAGAACTCTGTAGCTAAATCTCAAAAAGCCTAATTAATGTTTAGAACCAACTCTGCTCTTTCACTAAAGACTGAGATTAATTTATGACTCAGGTTCCAGTGTGTCACAGAGGGAGTAATCTATCAACAAAAGTGCTTAAATTGTTAGTAAGGCACTTCTTAAAAACGTAACATAATACAATTTCTATGTGCTTTCTTTGTAAAATTAGGTTTTATTTTATCAGCCTTGCCAGCAGCAGTCCTAAGCTGTCTTTACTGTATCTGATGGTTATTTTTTTTCCAATGTTATTATATAATTAAACACTATTTTGATTCTATTAAGTGTGGAGGAAATAAGGTAAATAAACACATTATCAGACTTTATTTCTTCCTCAATGTGAATCAATATCTGATATAATGTCTTAATTTAATAAATTAATTGTGGCCATTACTAACAACCATTTCAAAAATCATCAGAATAACACATGTTCAGGTATTATATTCTTGGCCTGAAGCCAAAGAACTGGATTAACATTATAGGAGGAACTAAAATATATGGATTAAAATGGAAAATAGATATAATTCAATAGTAATTTCAAATCTATCACCTTGACATTTTATTGTAAAATAATGTAATTTTTCTTCTGATAACATAACCCCATAGAAAACATGAATTAATCTTTTGATAAACAATCATTATTCATGCAGGTATCAAGAGAAGGATCTCTAACATAAATATCATGTTCTTGAAAAATTCTAAACCTTACGACCAATATTTCTTAAACTAATAATCTTAAGAAACTAGATTGTCATTCAAACGCTTCTTAATTTATTTCTTAATGTAAATATCTTTCTATTTTAAAGCAATATATCTTGAAAAGAGATTTTAATATTAAACGTAAATAAGAAATTACAAAAAATGTGCATTCATATGAAATGACATTTTTGAGAATTTCACTTAGCCAAATATTTAGGTAACTTATGAGCCAGAATTTGGTTTTCTTTCTTACTGCATGCATTAAACGAACAACAACAGCAACCAAAAGTACCAAGTTGTTATCTGGACTGTTTTCTTTGTTACTTTTTCCATCAACTATTAAATGTTCATGATTCTGAGACCAAAAATAAAAAAAAGTGAAAATAATAATTCTACATTTTAATAATTCTTAAGAGGTATCAGAGCACGCTTAACACTTGTCAGAAATTTAAAAAATTCAAATTGATGAAAAATATCCTCTAAAATTAAACGCCCCATTTACAATATACACAGATTTAATTCAGAGTATCCTTGCATGCTCCAAGCTCCTGGCACAGGAGTTCAGGATAGGAATAGCATGTTAACAAAGATACTATTGCTCCACCTAGTGAAAAATCTGTAACACATCAAGCTTAACTCTGAAGCTAAATCCATCCGATTCATGGGGCCAAATAAAATATTTTAATCCTCAACTTGAATTCTATTCACCTCACTGTTAAAACAGAGATGAAGAGAATTCACCTCTGTTCTGATTTTGCAGTACATTCCAGTTTTAAGTCTTCATTCATAACCATTTGAGATAAAAGTCCTAAGTGGAAAATGGAGCTGTAATGGAGATTACAAGGAGTGGGATGTAGGAGATGCAATCTATAATCATGTCAGTGTTATGCTAGCAGAATGCTGCATTTTGAAGCCATGTACATCTTCTGGCTGTTTTGTGAAGCAGATGAAGTTGGTGGTCAAAAATATTAATTACCTATTGATCTGGGAAAAAAGCTGTCAGAATTTGCATCTGTGTTTGAAATCAATGATGATGAGGAAACAATTCGAGTGGTGGTCCTCAGAGAGCTGCAAATGTGGGGAATTAATGGAGCCCATGCACTTCATATTGACTTGTCTGTACTTTTTATCTCAAAGTTTTATCATCCTTATTTTGTTTCCAGATTGTGTCAAGGATAAAACCTTCAGGATACTTGAAGAAATGTAAAGCTGTTAGCTAGTGATTGTGATTTTTGTGACAGTTAATGTATTACTGATCCATGAAGAAGCGACAAGGGTGTTCATCTGCATGAATTCTTCTCACAAAGAGGATTGACAATTAAGATAACTCAAAAGAAGTACTGACACTGTGCAGAGAAAGACTTGAGGTTAACACAGGATCTGAATCTTGCCATCCTCAGTAGAGTTAGCCAGAACATGAGTCTGAGCAGGAGGCTGCTGAGTTCATGGGAATATCAGTGTACAAAAGTACAAATTATTCAGACCAAAGTTGCCCAGTATTGTAAGAGAGTGTAGAAACTTTGTAAATTTCCATCTTAACTTCTGAAAGCATTCCAGAGCTCTTAATTTGCTCAAATCTGCTTTTCTCTAGGTTTATATCTACTGATAATGATTTTGTCCTGGCTTCTCTCCACAGACTTACCACTCTAAGTCTCTGATAAAAAACCTTTTTATTACAATGGCACATAATGCCTCGAATTAAGACCTGAAAACCAAAAGCCTTGCTGACCTGAAAAGCTGCTAGATTATCTTTTGAAAGCAAAGAAGGGGGGAAAGGGAGCTCCTTGATATTTCATAACATCAGCGACTGACATTTGTGAATCCAATATCAAAACAGCACTTCAACAAGGAGCAGTTGTAAAAGATGCATTTTATTTAAATTCAATCAAAACTTTATCAGATTATAGGAAAGTTAGAGGTGCATATTTGCTGCAAATTCTCTCATCAAAGACAGGGTAAACTGGTCAGGGTGCAGGTTAACACTGGGTGTGTCAGCTGGATACAACAGGTTTTTGGCACAAGAGGGCTTAGCTATCAAGATGATCTGCATGGGAATGATTTAAAAATAGCTACAAAGCATGGTTGCTGGACCATGTCTGTACACATATAGTCTGTCATTCTCAATACTCATATATTTTATAAAAATACAAGGTATTTTATTTATTTAATGCATTTCAACTTCTAAGCAGTCACAAATTTAAATGTGTTTGTACTGTTTCTTCATGGGTGAGAGCAGCTGAGCAAAGCTCAGAAACTGGGATAGGTGGAATTGTGTTCTCTGTGGTTGAGCTACATTTCTGTTCCCCATACCAGCACACTTGTAGCATTCCACAGAGTGCTAGCCTCCATGCAGTATCCAATTGTTTGTGATATTCATTTTACAAGAGTTTCAGGTACTCAGCACCTCAGAAATGCTAAATCTCAGATTATATATTGCAGTCAAAACTGACCTGTTATTATTTTTTCAGAAAATAAGGTATTTCTTGAAAAGATGTTTAGGAATGGGTCACACCCAGGAGAAATTTACACTGGAACATTACAGAATCTACAGAGGTTAGGGAGTTTTGGTGTAATTGCCTTTCAATATCAGCAAAAAGATATGCACCAAAAAATGCTCTGGAAACAGCCTTCCAAAAGAATCAAAATCTGTTTAGATATTATTAAGTTTCATTAGAAACTTAAATAGTTTCAATCTCAGTAGTGCACATCTTATTGTCACTGAACTAATCTGAAAAAAATGATCCTATTTTTGAGGGGGAGGGGGAGTGTGCAATATCTGGGAAAACAGGCTGTGTTTTTAAATCCACTTCTGAATTACAAGTAAGGAAGCAGCATCTCCCACTGACAGAATAGGAAATTAGGTCAAAAAATCTCCCACAACCAAAGATAAAGAGTCGATATACCCACAAATGAAGAAATCTGTTTCATCCATATACTGAAGCACCATTGTATACTGGTAAGAGTTAATCTGTCACTCAAAATGCTAATTATCTTGTAAACAATTGCATAGGCAAGACTTGAGCAAGTTTTATTTCTGTGTACGCTAAAGCAAAATTTAAGCAGAGATCTGCCTGCTAAGGCTGATAGAGACTTCAAAATGAGATTCCAAGATGAAAAAATAGTACCTTTACATAATTCTAATGCAAAAAAAAGAGTAACCTTGAATTCATGTGATTTAGCCAAAATTCCAATGATGTAACACCACTTACTCACTTTTCTGCTGATTCTTTGTCATTTGTTCTTCACTACTAACCTCGTGGCTGAGAGCTGTTAACTGTGTTAAAAAAAGAAAAAATAGAGGAAGTTCAGAGAATATCTGTGGATACAGTCAAAGCATTGGTACAACGGAAGGATTTTGTTTGTCACTTCTGAGTAAATAATCAATACATTGCAGATTTATTGTATTAGTTGAAAGCATATTCAAAAAATACTTTTTTTAAAAAATGTTTCCAAGTTTCTCTCAGTGGAGGTGAAAAAAAAAAAACTGTAGTGAGGTGGCTTAGAGCAGTGTTATGATGACCTCTTGTGGTTAAGTAATAAATGCATTTTGGATCAAAGTCTCTTGAAAACTTCCAGTATCAAAGGTTAAATTCTGTGCTGAGATCTGAAGAGCTTTGTGTTGTTAACGTTGCTTAACCTGAAATAACTCCTCCTCCCAAGCACACTATCAATATTTGTTTAGCTCACTGCTAAAAGATTCTTTTAAAAATATCTCAACCTTTGCACTCCAGAAACCTAGCAGGTGAGAGTATCATGTTTTCTCACATGGTAATTTGTAAAAGCAAATTCACAGGTCTTCCTAAATAAAATCATTAATATAAAACCGAATCATGTTTCATAAAACCGTGCCCACTACAAGTGTGAAAGAAACCATATAAGCCACTCATTACAAGAAATAAGATTATATTGATAGACTGCAAAGGCAGATATTGAATATATATATATATATATAAAATAAAATTTTAGTGCATTAACTAACTATATGCATCATGTTTAAATTGCTGTTAAAGCTGTCTCTTTTCCTCAGCTTTTCTTTCAACAAATATCAGAGAACTGAGGATATTTTCTGATGTTGCCAATTGTAGGCTATCAGTCTGGCTCAAATTATCTGACCTTATCCCTTAGTAGATAAAATTGCTCAAGACGTTATTCCGATTTTCCAGTTTCCTGAAATCATTCAAAATTACACTGATTTCATTAGAATGCTTTGCTGAGTGATTATACTTCATGGGATGGTTCCATCTATATTTATAGACCCATGGTGGTACTTTCCCACTGGAGGATCACCAGTGGTGGTATTTACACCTGCCAGGCAGTATTAACATGACCTTACTAAATTTAGGATTTATTGCAAAGCCACTTCTGCCCAGGCTCTTCTCTCTGAAGCTTTGGAAGCTCATCGGGAGCACAACCTTGGAGTGCCCCCAGCTGGAGGTGTGCCACGTTGTGAGAGGCTGTGATTGCAGCTGGGGGAGCCTGAACTCAGCTGTTGCGAGACCTGACTTGTTTATGCAGCTTTAGAGAGCTGTAGGTTAAACCTACACCCTGCTCCCAGTGTACACAGCAATCAGAGCAATCAGCTCTCCCCATTTCTTTTCTTTGGAAAGGTGAAAAACAGAGGCTGTTGAGCAGAACAGGCTGGAACAAAGAGGATGAGAGCAACAAAAAAGCAGGTTTAAGTTAAAATGTGGTTACTGACACATGTCAGCAAGGAAGCACTGATGGTGGTCTTGTATCCTGAAAAGTCTCTCTGACTTTTGAAACATCATTGACAAAATTCTCCTGAAAATTTCTTGCGTTAGGAGGTTCTGAGCACTGATGGAATGCAGACTTGGGAGACAAGACCAAATTGTTTGTGTGGGGGAGGGAAATGTTTTGTTTCTATACTTTAATAGGCCTGATCTGTCTCATTCTTCTTTAGCTGGGTAAACTCTGCAGTGCCAAGAACTGACTGACTTGAAACTGCAAACCCAGTGTATGAGGAGCAAACTCCAATACTCTGGGCCCCACTGAACTTCCAACTAAATCCAGTGTCTGAGCAGGTGATTTTTCAAAATGTCTAAATGCTGTCATTATTTCCCCTGCCATGGGTTACAGGTGGGATAATATCCAGCCTGAGACACTTTTAATTTGACCCTCAGGGTGCAGCTTATTGCTCCCCTGGCTCAGCATAGTTGCCCAGTGGCTTGTGGCCACTTGCTGCCCATTGGAGTCTCCTGGCCAGCCAGCCAAGAAATGAGTCATTTAGTGACCTTCCTAGAGGTGGTAGGGGGTGGCTGTTTTGGCAGCAAACATGCAGACATCTTATGCCTCATTGTGTAGCCTTCCAAGCAATGCTGTGCCAGGAGCAACGTGGTATAGAGAGGAAAATCTGGTGAATACCAAGGTCTCATCAGTTTCTCCCATCCCAGGACAGGGGAGAAGGTGTCATAGTCACAGCCTTGTCCCACCAGCTGTCAACTCACAACTCTTGCTGCAGGCACATTTCAGCACAAGGGTCAACAGACTAGCCATGGTGCATGCCTTCAGCCAACACAATACACCAATCATGTTCAAAGCTCTGAGAAATGACTGTGTGTTTTTAGGTATGGGTGGCACACCAGGACAAACTCTGGTTTGGAGGCAAGTTCTGGATAATGACTTTTGAGGACAATGAAAGTCAAACCCTTCAAAAACCTTTCAACTCTGCACATCATCTAAAGTTCACACTTCTAATGTTCAGAAGGCTCTTATAATTCATATTTGGTGATAGAGATGAGCAGCAGAAAATTTCCAGCAAGCAAAAATGCTAAAAAAAGAAAGCAATGCAGGGACACTACCAAACCATCTAAGCTCCTTGAATAGGCTCTGTTCTGCCACAGACTACTATTTTACTGCAGAAGTATTTCCTCTATAGGCATTCTCAAACAACTTCCTGTTTATAATACCATTATATTCAAGCTTTGTAATGTGTTTTCTCATTCTCCAAGCAATGCAAAGCATCCTTGCAAGCAGGGGTTAAATCCTGCACTTCCTTTTTGGCTTCTCTTCCAGCAATAACATGTTCATTTTCTGGCTTTGACAGGAGGGAGTTGGATTTACTGGCTGGCCGTTGTGCAAGCATCAACTGTACTGGAACTACAGTAGGAGCAAGAAACAGGAAGAAACCAGTTGGTAAAACACAGTCATAGGCTGGCAGGAATTCCGTGACTCTTTGTCACTCCTCCCAAAGAGGGTAAAAACAGTTGGTGGAAGATATTCAGTGCCATCAAGTACCCGGAAGAGAGATTAAATATCTATTTTCTCCATGCCAGGATACTCAGAATTTTACTTCAATGTGGACCATGGCTACTTGGAGGGTCTGGTCCGAGGGTTCAAAGGTGGGATCCTGACAAGTGCGGACTATGTCAATTTAGCACAGTGTGAGACGCTAGAAGGTAAGTGCTGGTTCATTTTATTCAGGGAGAAACACTGTTGTTTAGGTGCTCCAAGAAGGGAAGGTAAAAGACTGAACTACTGAGAGTTTGTCTTAAACCCAGAGATAACCCCGCTGTCCTTTGAAGATCTGTTCTCATATTTAAGTTAATAGCTTTCCATAGACTGTGATTTGTGTGCAGGCTGTAATTTGCTAAGCAATGCAGATAATGGGACTTTCTGGTTTACTGATAAGGTTTAGAAATCTCAACCACAGAGTTCTTATGGAGATTGGCAACTCTCTCACAGATTTTAGTAATGCTATAGAACAGTTCAGGTTTGGAATGTTCAAACAATTTCAGCTGTATAAAACAGTTCCCAAAATCTTGTTAAAAGCTTGCTATTTGGCTCTGAGTTTCTCTAGAAAATACATGATTTTAGTAATTTGTTACTTCCTGAGTTTTAGGGCAGTAGTGAAGACTCTGCTTACCAGGAACAGAAAACTAGACTCCACAAAGATAAAACTTAGGGAAATAGGGGAAAAAAAAAAAAAAAAAAAAAAAAAAAAAAAAAAAAAAGCTCTTTTCAAGGTGACTTTGCCACAGTAATAAAGAGAACACACAGTAGTTTCCAAAACAGCTTTCTGTGGCCAAGACTGGTCACAGCCTGATGAAGACAGAGTTGTACCAAAGAATCATATGACATACCTTTAGATACTTGGCAAGAAAAAACGCAACAGAAATCATCTTTCTAAAGGAACATAAAGTTCATTTTCCTGACTGCAAAATGAAAGCTATGATTGTAAACTCAATTTCTATAACTTGCAGTTTATTAGATCAGTTTGGAAAAGGAAGAAGGAAAATGAATAAGCTCACTCTATTTTAAGCTTTGGCTGATTTGTACATGCAGTAATGGGTTTGGAGTAAGAAAAAGAGAAGAATGATGATTACCATATCCAACAGGGTTTTGAGGCTGTCTAAAGTATTAATATAAGTAATAACACAAATCTGAGAAGATTGCTTGCCATTCATCTCTCAGATTAAAACAACTACATTTAAAGAAATGCACATAGATATTTACCTGTCTGCAGAATAAAGTTCCTCTTCTAGGAATATATTTAAAAAGAGTTTATCAATACAGTCAATGGAATCTAGACACTATTGAGCAGACCAAGTGCATTTGTCTACTTCTGCTGATAACCTGGAGAGCTGTACCAGCTCTCCATTAAATACAGTGGCAGTTCAGGCACACAGGACAGATGTATACACTCTGAGAACTGAAATCTATTCCTTATGTCTGCTGGACAAAATCAACTGTTTCTTTACCCCATTTGTTCCAGCACTTGTGATCTATGCAGCTTACAGACTCTACAGCAACTCTTGATATAGTATTTAATAGTTTAAGTGAAAAAGTCCTACTGCATAAGGATACAGACTTTGGAAAAAGGTAACAGCTTCAAACGTCTATAAAAGACACAAAGAACCGATTGGTAGAATAACTAAACTCTGTTGTCACTTCACTTCTCCCTGCAGATGAACTCAATAAATTATGTCATCCAAAGCTTCATGAAGGAAAAAATTCCTGGTTGCTTCTGAATAAGAAGAAAAGATATGCAGTTAAAAGCTTTTAAGCAAAAGGGATTATTTGTACCCTTCACAAAAGAATACTTGCTCATGTTAAGTTTAGCATAGCTAAAAATACCCTAAATTTTAAATCATGCTATAAGGAAGTTATTTACCACCATGAGAAAGTTATTTACTAAATATTTCTAAGATATATAAACCTTCAATATTTTTAAGAGCATGAAGCAGATGGACAGGTAACAACACAGAGATAAAAACCATTCTTAATTAAAATTTATAATAGGAAGAACAATTAGTTTTATTTTTGAAACTTATTTTTTCTAGTGTTCATTCAATTTTAGAATGCAAATTATTTCATCAATAGAAGCAGCAGCCTTCATCATCCCTCCTCCAAGCCCATCTCTACTACCCACTATCACTTCCCCTTTTTCTCTATTCAGCTGCATCTCTTCCACCACTGCAACTTTTTTCTACTTATTATAGACAGCTAACAGATTCCCACCATTTACCCACCAAATGTATTATTTATAATAAAAATATGAGAAATGGATTTCTACATGATGATAAACATATTTATTTCTCTGCACATGTAGGATGCTGCAATACTGAACTTTCACCGTGAGTGTAGAGTGCACCAAACCCACAGACTCCTACCTAAAGTAAATTTCCAAAGTGAATTTCATACATTGTCTTTTATTTAAATTTGAAAAATTCAGCAAGAGGATCTGTGCTTACTCAGTAATGCCATCACGTCTTCATGTTAAAAGGTAATAAATTTACCCTATTCTGCATTCTGTGGCTTAGCACCACACCACAAAAAATGGCCTGACTAAAACCACTATAAATATGCTAAAATAAACAAGCAGAAAACAAGAATCAAAACCACTCAAAGTAACCCATAAACAGAAGCAAAAAGATCTTTTAATTTCAAAGTGGTTTTGCTGTCTCTAGAGAGGAAACCATAACATCACTACTGAAGAACCACAAGAAAAACTGTAGATTAGTGCTTTACATCTGCTTGAAAATCAGGGAGCAAGTGTAAAAGCAAGATGGAAATTAAGAAAGAAGACTGCTAACAGGCTAATGATACCACTGTGTCCTCTCAATTCAGGGCCATACAGGCAGGAGGAGAGGCTTTCAGCCCCATTTAGAAATCTTTTTTCAGCTTGGTTGAACTATGATTTCCATGGAGCTACCTAATGGGCTGCATGCTACTGGTTTGGCCCTATGACATCATCTGTTTCAAGGGAATGAGGTTCCCAGAGCAACCTAGCTGACATTTTGAAGTAAAATATGGGGGTGTGGGAGTGTGGAGGTGTTTAAATGCACTGTTTTGTTTTTCTCTTGCTTTATTCTGTGATAGGAAGACTTCTGCTCTGTAAAAAGCAGGGTAAGTCACAGAAGGACAAGCATCTCAGCAGATGCTTGTCCCAGCAGAATCACTGAAACAAGTTTACTTAACTTGCCAGAGCCAGAGCCAGAGCCTGCCAGCACATGGTGTCTGAAATAACAGTGTTAAAGGAAAGAAAACTGCAGCTAGTTGGTTGGTGGGGGGGGTCAGACAAATTACCATGAACTTGATGCCAAGAGACCAGGTTAGCACTCTGTTAAAGTTCTCACAATACTTTCTTTCTTTTTGATAGGATTATTCCTGTCTTAACTGCAATCATCTTAAACTAGTCTCCCTCTGTGCATTAATTCCTTTTAGTCATACTTTAGTTAATTGTGTTTGTTTGCTGTTCAGTTGTGAGTAAACTCACATAATTATTTAAGGTCAAACTTTTCCTATAAGTTGTTTCCCTGTGTGTAATTTAATGAGGAAATAGACAATGCATATGGATGGCAATCAAAATGAATGGATGACAACTGAAATACAGGAATTTTTTTCCCTAGGGATCTTTAGGACAAAGGCCAGAGTCTTGTGTAGGTCTCCAAGAGACCCTGAGAAAAGGAGCAGCCACCATCAATAAAAGGTTTTGGTGAACAGGAATGTCTGAGGCCCCGTAATGCTCAGCCATCTACTCCTGCTGAGTCACCAAGTCACGTCACTAGTGCGAGTGTCTGACAGCAATAGTTCCCAGCCCTTATTTATGCCAGCAGCAAAGAAAGGACTATAATTTAGGTCCACCAGTTCAGTCTCTGAGCTGCACTGAACTCTGTCTTGATGTGAACTCTGATTATGACCTAACTGGTTGATATTATATGGTATTGGAACTTGTGGATGATTGTTTTGGCCAAGACCATGAGATGGAGTCAAATATTTCTTCCTACATACAGTATGCATGTTGGCATTTATCTATTCAGTTAAATAAATACATCTATAAAGAAGGCTGTGTAACTGACAGGGTTTTAAACCCAACATTCCTGGGTATAAAATTGCTTCCATAGCTTTTGGGAGATGGGTGAGGCTATTAAATGAATTATAGCTAATATTTTTTGTGCCTTATATTAAGGCATGGTTTATGAAGCCACTCAAATCAATCAGAGAACTGAGGAAGAGTAACAAAGTCTTGTGAAACTACTCTCAATCAGCAGGTTTTTGTTTCTGTTCATCTTATGATGATGTTAATCACACTTCAGAATGGTCAATACTTGGGGCTGATATTTGGGTTTTACAGTCTGCTTTATGTAATTAACACCTGAAAAGTACTGTGTTTGAAAGGCATTTACTCAGTGTGGGTAAAAGTAGATATCTGTGGTTCATCTGAAAAGGAACTGAGAAAAGTTGGAATTGAGCTTTGCATCTAATGAAGTAGTATTATCTAATCTCAGCATATGTCAAGTATTTTTGTACTCTTTGCAACAAAAAAGAGAAAAGTAGGAATTAACAGTTTTCACAGGAAACGTAGGTGTAAAATCAAAATATTAATGAGCTTTTAAAAACTTGGTCTTATGTAGACTAATTTCTGGGTATAACTGCATTTTCATTTTTCTTTTAGCCTTGCTTATCTTTCCGTCTTTCTACAGTTGTGTTTCTTTTTTCATATTTGGATTCTATTTCTCCTCTTCCTACATGGAAGTTGGTACTGAAAGTATGACTTGTTCTAAGTGTGTTATGTCATTTGATACAGATTTGATGAATAGACTATATTTGGTGGATAAGTCTTGGGTTTTGTGTTGCTGGAATGGCTCCTGGGGTATTAAAGAGTCTTTTTTCCCAGCCCTGTAACCAAAGAAGTCGAGATTCCTCAGTTCTGCTTTTCAAGGTTGTTTATTTTCTCTTATCTAATACATTCTTTTTTGGAGATCTGTCCAAAAAAGGAGATCTGAGGAGATCTGTCCAGCAGGTTGGGTTGAGGCACACTGACCACCCTTGGGGCAGTGTTATCTTTTTCTACTAAAAACTATGTGTACTTTATTTACAATAATTTTCCAATACCTATCACCTATGTTAGTCTGTCTCTATCCTAAACCAACCCAAAAGTGCCACCATCACAGCAGAAGACGGAGGACAAAAAGAAGAAGGACAGGACACACATAGATTCCTCCATCTTGCCTCTTGAACCCCCACTCTAAATCCCCAAAATTCTACTTTTTCACCCTGTGATAAATTGACTATCATTCTAATCAAACTCTTGTGGCTTGCAAATCTTCACAAAAAGTTGGTAATTGCTTCCATGGGTTAAAATCGAAGGCACAGGTGTTTTTCACTCCATGCCAAGGTCTCTGAGCTCCCTGCCAAGGTCTCAAGTCCTCCAGGGCAGGCAAAGGAATGTCCTGGGTTCTGACAGATAAGGAACTGGCTGAGTGGCTGCATCCAGAGTGTAGTGGGCAATGCTTCAAAGCCCAGATGGAGCTCAGTGCTGAGCAGTGTCCCTGATGGGTCCTTTCTGGGACCAGTACTGCTTGATACCTTCATCAGTGACACAGACAGTGGGATCGAGTGCACTGTCAACAGGCTTGCAGGTGGCACCAAACTGAGTGGTGCATGTGACACCAAATTAGTGAGTTGTGCAGTGGACACAACTGAGGGACAGGATGTCATTTAGAGGGAACTAGCAAAGCTGGAGAAGTGAGCCCATGGGAATCTCACGAGATTCAATGAGGCCAAGGGTCAGGTCCTGCACCTGGGTTAGGCAATCCCTGCTATCAACGCAGGCTGGGGCAGGAAGGAATTCAGAGCAGACCTATGGGAAGGGACTTGGATGTCTCCGACTCTTGGACAAAATGTCAGACATGAGCTGAAAATGTGTGCTCACAGCCCAGAAAACCAACTGGGCTGCATCTAAAGCAAGGGAGGGAAATGGTTCCTCCCCTCTGCTCTGCCCTTGAGACACCCCACCTGGAGTACTGTGTCCAATTCCAGGGTCCCCAGCTCAGGAAGGACATGGGCCTCTTGGACTGAGTCCAGAGTAGGGCCACCGAGATGATCAGAGGGCTGGAATGTCTCTCCAGTGAGGAAAAGCTGAGACATTTGGGACTGTTGGTCCTGGAGAAGGTTCTAGGAAGACTTTATTGCCAACTTTCAGTACCTGAGGGGAGTTACAAGAAAGATAGAGACAAGTTTTTTAATAGGGCCTGTAGCAATAGGACAAGGGGCAATGGTTTCAAACTAAAAGAGGATAGGTTCAGACTAAATATAAGGAAGAATTACTTTACAAGGAGGGTGGTAAACACTGGAAGAGGTTGCCTAGAGAGGTTGGAAACATGCATGGCCAGATTGGACAGGACTCTGAGCAACCTTGAGAAGCAGCCAACTTTCATAGAAGACTCAATGAATTTTATCTCAGTAAGCTACAGGGCTAAATGTAGGAGTTTCCTTCACACTGTACTAGTTCTTTTGCTTTAAGTCTCAGTGTAGGCAGCCTCATTGCATACTGAGGAAGTATCCACACAGGCAAATAGGCAAAAGTAGCTACTGTACTGATAAATGCCTACCTTGCTAACTGCAAATTAACTTCTTTACAGGTACAACCTTATTTCCATCAGTGGAAGTTTTGCTGTCCTTTTCCCTAATTATCAGTTCAGATTTTAGATAGAAGTCTAATTATTATGAATGCCCACATCATGTACAGAATCCCAATCTATAATTTAAAATAGTTTTAATATAGCATTTGAACACAATTATGGATTGCAGTGGGGCCTTTTCTAAAAGAAAACACTAAACTGCTTTGAACAGCAAGAAACTATTCAAATGCTTGCTTATGCCTCATGGTAAAAAATGGCTAGCAGAGAAAATTCGTCATATTAATTCTAGGATATCATGAAAGTTTCTTTTAACTTTGTGGTCAAAACAACTCGTTTTCCCCAGTCACCAGGGTTGAGAGCTCAAACAGAAAATGTCACAATGACCCAAGTTTCTGGAACAGCTTCTTAGGATTTGCTAGTAGCAGCCATAAATCAGAGAAAGCCAAACCAGAAATGCTAAGAGAGTGTAAACTCTCCCCTTTCAAATGCTCCACTGCAGAATCCATTTGGAGTCCAGAATGTGTGCCAGGCAAGATGTGTTTCCTTCTCTTCTTCAGGCAGCCTGATAACAGAAGATTATAATCTGATTTGAGATTTAGATGTTTCATGGGAATATTTAAGACCTTACCAAAGTTAAAGGATTATTCCTATTAATGCAAAACAGTCTGTAAGAGTGCAGCAGACAAAACAACTGACGCATTGTAATGGTGCAAATCAGTGAAATCAAAACATTGAACAAACCTGATGAGGGAGGACTACAGACAGTAGTGAGAAACAGTCTATCTGGTATGTCTGAAAATGAAAGCTGATGGTGAAACTTCTGACAAAGGCATCAATTATTTTTTCTTTTCTACAGTATGCAAAAAGTCTTACTGGTAGAAGGCAGCACAAATTTGCATCAATTTTGCTTTTACACTCTATTATAGCTATGCAAAAAACTTACCAATAGAGTATTATTAGTTGCTTAATATAAAAGTGTATTAGAAATTAACTTTAAAAAAAAATTTGGTTGCAGACAATATGAAAATTTATTCTCATGATCTTTCCTGAATTTCAGATCTGAAGTTACATCTACAGACTACAGACTATGGAAATTTCTTGGCAAATGAAACTGGCCCTCTCACTGTTTCCACCATCGATGAAAAACTGAAAACAAAACTACTCACAGAATTTCATTACTTCAGAAACCACGCTTTTGAACCACTTGCCACTTTTCTGAATTTTGTCACGTAAGTAATATTACCACATAGCTTACCACACAGTAGTAAAATAGCTCACCACATATCTTAGCACTCAGAAAAAGCAGTTAAAATAGTGTAAATTATACATATTGGAATTTTTATTAAGTTTTAAAACCAGCAAAATTACTTTGATACTGCTACATTTGCATGCTTTCCTTGCTGATATAAATTCTGATACTGTATGTGTATATGAAGAGCTGTTGTCTTTGCAGGTAATTATTTTAAAGAACAGAAGCAGTTTTCTTTGTGGGAACAGCAGCAGAAGAAGTGGTAGAGATTAATTAATTTTAAAATGGTTAAATTTTTCAAACACTGGTTAAGTCAGACAAGTTGAAAAACTACATTTGGGAGGGTGGCGTGATTCATCCAAGGTTAACAATTTCATGATGCACAGGGAAATTATTTCATTCCTAGGTATGTGGCAAATTTAGACTCTTTTTAAAGGGGGAAAGACAACACATCCTACACCTGTCATAATTTTTATACTATTTGACCAAATAAATAAAAAACAGAAGGACTTTACATGGTATATTGCAAGGTACACAGATCCAAGTAGCTTTATTTGAAAGTTCACCTGCTGTTTGATGCCAGATGAAGAGAAATCTCTGACCTCAATACCATCATAAATAGATGAAACTTGCAAATGAATGACTTAAGCACCTTGAAGAACAAGGAACTGCTTTATAACAATATAGCAACATGGACTAGCAAAATACCAGCTGGATATTTTACCTATTTACTCTCCTTGATCTTATACTTTCGATATATTTTAACAAGAACAATGAACTGTTCAACTAACTTTCAAGGAGCAGTTTTATTATAACAGTTAAAAAGAAACTATCACCATTTTTTTTCCTGGTCAGGTGTAGCTGACCACTTTTAGGCTGATAAATTAACAGGATCTTAAAGGCTGTCCTAGGATGCCTGTGGGCATGCAATGTTTACATTTTGTTTCAGGGAAATAAAAATGAAAGCATGAAAATTTTGGCAGTTCTCTTCTCACACTCATTGACAGAAATGTATAGATGTGTAAGCACAACTTCTGCTCACTGTTGTTTTTTTTTTAAATAATGGATACACTGGTTGAAGATATTTCACAGAAATCATTGAACTACCTTCCACCAGATCCTCAAGCCCCTTTACATATTTTGGGTGAGAACATATAAATCCCTGTATGTTTCTAGCTGTGTTTTTAGTCAACAATGCAAACTCAAGACTGGCATTCAAAGTAATTATGTTCCCATTTCCAAGTCACTGACAAGATACTCATCAGCCCCTTTGACACTAAAACTAGTATGAAGCTGATAGAAAACTTCTACTCAAAAGAAAACTTTAATAGAGAAGAAATCTGTAAGAGCCTGTTCTTAACTCCCTCATGGGAGGATGTTTAAAGCTGAGTGAGAAGAAAATCTTAGATTGGACCAACTGCATGAACTCTGCACTTTTAGTGCCAAGATTCCCATGTACTTCTTTGTCCAGATGGTATATATGAAATTTAAAAATCCCAAGCTTGAAAAGTTGTTAGCTCAGGTGATTTGCTTTGGATACCACTCATTGTCCCTTATTACAGTGAATCTACATCTCAGCTGTTAAAGTCATGTGTCAGTACCACCTTCTTTAAAAATCTCCATTTTCTAAATCAGTCATATCAGTCAGGTAACAATCAGGTTTAAAACTACTGCTGTATTATCTACTTGCTATTGAAAAACTTCTGTTGATTTTTGATGAGCTATTGATAGAGAACGAACATGCATTCTGATAATACTTTGGTATTACATCTAATTTTCAAAATGTTTTGGTTTTTATTTTTTCAAGTGAAAGTTGATAATAAAAATAATTTACTTTTACTTTTTCTTTCCAATACAGATACAACTATATGATTGACAATGTAATTCTTTTAATAACTGGCACATTACATCAGCGACCCATAGCTGAACTTGTTCCCAAGTGCCATCCATTGGGAAGCTTTGAGCAAATGGAAGCAGTCAGCATTGCCTCAAACCCCACTGAACTCTTCAATGCAATTTTGGTTGACACACCATTAGGTAAAAACACTAAGCTATTATTATTTTCTTTTTTTTTTTTTTTCAAAACTACTAATCCTGTATTCTTTTAGAACAGGATGTTTCCCACTGGATATACTGCGTTTTGTTAACACAAATCTCGAATTGTAGATCAAGAACACCTGAAGGGGTGTTCAGGAACATATTTTATTAACATTTATTAATAGCTTCTATATCCACCTTGGGTAGCAGACTCAGAAAAAAACATGTTACTCAAGAAGTGCAGTGTATATCTTTTCTATTCAAAGTAGTAACTGATTTAAAACATTTATATTTTTATTTAAAACCTACATTATGTTAAAAAAATATGTCTTCTCTAAGGATCAAGCAGACAGACAGCTACTAATAAATATTAGATGTCGTGGTAGAACCCAGAATCCCTTTTGAGATTTGGGCATGGTTCAAATACAAAGAAAAGTCCTATTTTGAAGAACTAAATCTAAGAGCAAAGCAGGGTAAAGTCTGGGAATGTCACATCATGAAATTAAGATGAAACTCTGCTCAATGTGGTGCAGCAGCCAAATGAACAAAACCTAATAGCCTGTGAAGGGCACTGAGAATAAGACAGAACTGGATGTATTTGAATGTATATGAAACCATTATGTGCCCTCATCTTCAGTACTGTGAAAGGTTTTGGGTTCTGTTTCTCAAAAATGTGTGATAGTTTGGCCCCAGACAGAAAAAAATTCCCACCCAGCCGCTTGCTCACCTCCTACTCTCAGCACAATGAGGGGGAGAAAAAAGGTGGGAAAAATAGATTGTGGGTTGAGATCACCCACAAAGTACTGTTGCAGGCAAACCAGACTAAATCTGTGGGGAAATTAACTTGATTTATTACTGATTTATATATGTATGACATAATTAATTACTGATCCAGATATAAGGAAACAAAGAAAAAATAATGAAACACTCAGACACTTGGGGAAAATACCTTTCCTCCAGCCTTTGTTCCTCCTTCAGGCCAGGCTCCTCTTCTCTGCCCTGCTGTTATCCCTGCAGGTGACACTGTGTCCCCCCAGACAGGCAGGGCAGTCACAAGGAGCAGGGGGAGTTTAGAGCCATAGAATCATAGAATGGTTTGGGTTGGAAGTGAACTAAAAGATCATCTGGATCCAACCCACCTGCCATGGGCAAGGACACCTTCCACTAGACCGGGTTGCTCAGAGCCCCATCCAGCCAGGCCTTGGATAATTCTAGGCATGGGGCATCCACAACTTCCCTGGGCAACCTATTCCTGTCTCATCATTCTCACAGTTAAGAATTTCTTCCTAACATCTAAACTTACCCTCTTTCAGTTTAAAGCCATTCCCCATTGTCCTATCATTACATGCCCTGGCAAAAAGTCCCAATTTGTTTTTTAGGTAAGCCTCCTTAAGATACACCTGCTTGACTGAGGGGCTGGGCTGTGCCTTGGTGGGTCCCAGCTGGAGCTGCCTGTGTCCAGCACAGCACAGTCCTGCCTTTCCCTGCAGCACAGTGCCATCAGTGCCTGGGCACTGGCACACTGTACAGTGAGATCTGAGAAGGGACAGAGCAGGACAGCTAAAATGAACAGTGCTGCCATATGTAGACTCACTAAAAATTCCAGACTGCAGTTTGGAGTGGACAAAGCTGATCAGAGATACGGACATGGTTTACAGATTCCTTAGAGAAGTGGTTTGTTCACAGTGAGTTATGAACTGCTGCTTACCAAATCCTTCAGAAGACCAAGTGCCAGCAGAAAATTAGTGTTAAAAGGTAAACTAAACCACTGTTCTCACACAACTGGTAGTAAATTTCTGGGTTTTTGTTTTTCTTTTTGCTAAACTAGTTCATAAAAGAAGAGAGTGTTATCAGCTCTTTAAAGTCATGGGACACATTTGTGGGCAATAGATCCATAAGGAGATACTGAAGGGAACTCTTAGGGCTACACTCCCTGATATTCTCCATTCAAAATCTGGATGCAGGGAAAGTAGGCTGGGATAAGACCACAAAACATGGCCAGGCTCATATGTTCTCTCTAAATACTCTCTTCCATTGCCACAGCTTGGGAAAACACATTTTCATATGGTATTACTCTGCCCCACAGGGATAGCTCAGAACAGCAAGAGGCACATGTTGGTTGTGAATATCATATTTTTAAATGGTCCAGCTGCACAAGTGAAATTCATCCACTGCCTCCCTACTCCAAAGCTTGCTCTTTAGTCAGTTCTGCCAAGGACCCATAAGCACAGATGGTCAAGGTCAAAGCGTGTGCCCTTTATCAGCTGCAACCTGTTGCCTTTCCCACACTACATCTGCAAAGAAGAAAAGGGAAAATAGGAAAGAGGATTCTATGATTCTCCTTAACAATTGCAGAATACCTGCATGATTTCAGACAAAAATTATTTTTCATGTCCCTCACTAGAAAATCTCCATAATAACCAAACTATGTACTTTAGAGAAGATTAGGACTTTCATTAGCATTCCCATTTGATTCTCTCTGGAGACATGGGCTCTGCCTGCAGCACTGATTGATTCCCCTCAGTGCAGATTCTCATTAAAAACAGGGGATAGGAGGATAAGGGGAAAATCAAGCGGATTTTTCTTCCTCTCTTTTATATCACCCTTTCTTGTACAACAGAACCCTGGGATCCTTGTTCACACTCTGGTGAGCAATAGACAGGAGATGCATATTATCAGCATGCAGACTTATACTGCTATGTTATAAACTCTGTTTCAGCTGCTTTTTTTCAAGACTGCCTGTCTGAAAACGACCTGGATGAAATGAACATTGAAATAATGCGCAACAAACTGTACAAGGCAAGTCTTTGCAACAAAATGATAATATTTGGGGTTTATCAAATGTCTCAGCAAAGCAGGTCAGTATCATTAACCCTGTTTTATGGATAGGGAAACAGAAGTAAGGTGAGATAAAGCAAGCTGTGTAAGGTCATCTGGTTGATCTCAAGTCCAGCAATGAAACCCAGCTGCTTCCATTTCTACTCTGCAGTCTGGGGACTTTTCAAATTTTAGGTCTGCATCCAAATTCTAATTTAATATTGCATTAATGAAAATGCTCTAGATGTCAGGCTAATATCCAGATACAGATTTGTTTATGAATAACTCAGCCACCAAATGCCAGAGAACTCTTGCCTCCTGAGTGAGTCTAGGCAGGCTTTTGGCTAACATTTATCTTTATTTATAAAAGGAAGATGAGTTTTGAAAGGGTCTAAACGTTTTAAGTCTAGCAAACATGATTTTTACTTAGGGATTTTGTATAATTTTATTCCTTTAAAAAATAATTTTTAGCTTTGTTACAGCGCAGTGCTGCAAGGATATGCATTTAACATGAGCCTTGCATTTTCAAAGTTCTTTACAAATCTTAGCACACAGGTCACTATTCTTACAATGGTCTCTGTAAAGGCTATACATACTCCAATCCATCAGTGGATCTTCCTGGCACATTCTCTTCAAAATCTTTTTCATCTTTCTTTCACAGTGAATTCCCCAATTGCAGGAAGTATTTTTACAGAGGTCTGATTGCACTAGGGGAAAAGAAAATAAAATTTTGTTTGTCTTACAAATGATATTTATAAATTCCAAAGTCAATTTTTAATTCTTAAAATGTTTACTAATTCTCTCATTCAATAAATAATATACATCATTTATGCCTATGTATATTAATTTTTTACTGTATTTTAATTCTTTCACAGTATTACTATACTGGACACTTTTTCCAGTTTGGTAACACACATATTTGATTCTTTCATCCTGTGTGGGTAGACATATATATTAACACTTATCAAATCTATTTTTTTTTCTTCTTGCTCATCTGAGTATTAGGGGCAAACACTATTAAATTATTAATAGATAATTTCTCCATCTGAGTATTATTCAGCAAACACTATTAAATTATTAATAGATAATTTCTCCTTTACTTCAGCTGTCAATGTGATCAATTGCTTCTGCTCTACTATCAGAGAGCGCTATAAAGAACCTAATGCATAATTCTATGCAGTAGATCCCCCTTGAGATATCTCTACTTAAAATTCATTTAATTGCATAGTTAGTGACAGCTCCAAACAATATTGTGTGAAGTTGTAGCAAATGTATTTTAATATAAATGTTCTCTAATACAGTATTTTGGGAGATTGAGAGGCAGGCAGAACAGCATCTCAGATATTTGGTGTCTTTTCTGCACAGGTATTTTGAAATGGGTGCAGATGCCAGAATCCTTAATAGACCAGAGGGCTCTGCAGACCAGTATTACAGGAGCTTTGTCTGCTGCTCTGTCCTAATCCAGGGTTTAGGGTAGAGCAGCAGGGATTAGTTTGTGTATCCTCATCCTGCTGGCCCAACAGCCGTGGCATATGCCCAAATCCCCTCCTCCACACACTATAAATGAAGAGTTTCCTTTAGCCATCTGCTTATTATGCAGTGGAAGCTCAATGGAACTCAAAAAGTTCCTTCTTTAGAGAGCAAGTAAAACACAATATTTTTCTTATTATAATTTTTGAAAACATTTGATCTCAAATTGTAAAAAAAAGACATTTGCATTTGAATATTTCAACTTCATTTGAACAAAGTAATTAAAAACATACTTAAAATTTAAATTCATAGGTGGAATTATCAAAGCTAATGGAAGTATTTAAAAATGAGATTCATGGCTATGTGCAATTCTAGTCCAGGTCTTAAGCAGCATTTAAAATATTTCTCTTCTTTCATGTAGTCTTACCTTGAGGCATTTTATAAGTTTTGTGAAAAACAAGGTGGTACTACAGCAGAAATAATGAGACCTATTCTTGAGGTAAGAAACATTCAGTCTTTATACATTAAAGTACTCCACAATGTTTTCATAATTTTTTCGCTTTGTTCTTCCTGTTCAATTTCTCTTTATTTGCAAAGGTATCTGTGAAATGTTTGCTTCTCCTCTAAATATACCTGTTTTTTCTAAGATGTAATGAGTTGTGTATTCAAGGATGACTTTTACCTTTTTACTAGAAAAGCAGCTAGACCATTACTAAGGAGGAGGCAGTCTCAGTTAATATTTTTCTGTATCAGAGAGCAGAGAAGAAGAAATAGTTCACAAATCTCAACCTGTTGCCCTTTACTATTTCTCTCCATTAAGTAGAAAAACCAGAAATTTTGATTATTGAGTTTGGGATAGCTAAAGCCTGGCATTACTGTCTATTTACTAATCAATAATCTTCAAGCTTCACGGCACTGCTACGTTTGTTTACTCTCCTATTAAAATTAGAGATTGAGGTTAGAGTTGATTGACCTTTGGAATTAGTGTCATGTAAAAAAGTAGAACATTCTGTGTTATATTTTTGTCTCACCTCAGCAAAGTTTAATATTTTTTTCCATGGCATACAAAGCTCCTAATGCCCTCCTCCCAAAGCATATATGCATCTAGTGAATGATATTTTTGTCTCTGTTATTTTAATAAAAGATGCAGAAATTTCTAAAATTGAATTCTCGGCATTCAGGTCCCCTTTTCTTTTTTTTCTCACTTAGTCTATCACAATTCTTCACAGAGATTGACAGCCAGACCACCCACTTGCTTCCAGGAGTCTTTTTTTCTGGATAAGCAATTTTACACCCTGGAAACCGAAAATATTCAGTGAGGTCTGATGACATCATACTGAAAGTTTGCATTTAGAAGAGAGATAATAACCCTGGGAGCTCATTCCTCAGGGAAGAATGTGTCTGAATTACATTTTACAAAATAATGTCCTAAAAGGGATTGCAATTTCACACTTTAATTAAGCAGGTCATAATGTTTCAATTTATGCTCTAAACAAAATGCTCCTAATCAAGTTAAATTGAAGAGAAATTAAGTATATTGACTCTTCATAAAAATAAAAATCAAGAGACTGGCTGATTGGCTGGCATATTTGATTCAGATTTTTCAGAAAGTTTGTTTTTAAATAGAAATCATGCTCAGTGCAGATTACTTACTACTGTTAGTTTAAGCATGTGGTAAAACTCCCTGTATATCAGTGGTAACAATTTAGCCTATGATAAGCTTCTTTAAAATCCCTATCTAATGTCAATCAGCCAGGAGGATAAAGTTTTCTTTAGAAAAAGAAATCTTCTTTCTATAGAAGATTTAATTTTCTATAACATTTTATTAACCTGAAGAGAGACATAGAACAGACTGAAAACGGTCGGATTCACAAAAAACCCACAAGTTTAATTATTCAAATGAATACTTGCTATTTATTTTGTAATTTTATATGTAAGACTACCGACCTGACCCTACAGATGAGGCTCCTTGGCTCCCACCTGTGGTGCCAAACTTCCATATTAAGAGTACTGATGATCTCTTTCCCACCGTGGACAGCACACACTGCATGTTTAGCCCCGATTCTGGCAAGAAACTGCAGGACTGCACTGCACTGCAGCTAGAGCTGTGTCTGTTAGCACAGCCCCATGGTAAATTCTGAACCTGCAGTCTCCCACATGCAAACATGCACTAAAGAAATGGTCACCCTCTGACTCCAGCTCTACCTGCAGCATTCAGATGGACTGTCACCAAGTAGCTGCTTCGTGGCCTTACTCTCTGTGAAGACCCTCATGTGCCAATAATTTGATGAATTGAGAGGTCAGAGTGGATGGCAGTTATCCTGAAAATTTTCTCAAACTGGAAGCCACCAGAAGCAGAACCCACATCTGCTACCATGAGTTGCAATTGCCTCAAACGTTTTTTATCAACAAAATATTACACATCTAACAGGTAGCTTCTACATGGCTTTAACAAGTAAAAAAAGAAAGCATTTGTCCTTCTAAAATGGTTTCAGTAAGTCTAATAGGCTTATTTTTATTAATTAGGGAAGTGAAGTTTGGCCCTGTTATTCATTAGCTAGAAATCTTTTCAAGCACACTTATTTTCTTCTCATTACTTCTTCACTGTTTACTCCTTTTCCTTACTCCGAAGTCAGTGCCAGCGGGTAGTGAGTTCCTGTTATTGTGTGTTCCCATACACAAGAGTAGATGTGAACATGTGTTTTTGCTAAAGTGGCAGATTAGTGTTGCAAATGCAGCCTTATTATTCAAATGAAAAGAGCACCTCTTTGCTTAAACTAGCTCAAATATTCACAGCATAAGAAATTTTTTAAGCCGCCTTAAATGTGCCTCTACTATATATACTTCACTTGGGAAGATTTTCCCTTTGTAATCCCTGAAATTAGCAAGGGCTCTGCTGTTCTTAAAACATGAAAGTAAGGAATAAAGGAAAGAATTAAAACCATTGTCAATTCAGATTTCAAGAGAGAAAAAAAGAATGTTTTTATTTACTACTGCATTTTTAAGTCATACTGTAAGAATTGTAAGTGAAACTGCCTTGTACAAAATAAGAACCTGAGGGCTAGACATTGGATTGCCTTTCAGTCTGCTGCTGCAGTGAAAATACAGATACTACAGCCATCTAAACCTGACAGAAAACATATTGCCTTTGATTCTATGTATTAAAAATTAACTGTTATTTGAGCCACATAAAGCTTTAACTTGGCAAGTAAATGGGCCCCTCCTCCTTATCAAATGATCTTTTTAAATATGTGCATTGAGAAGCTACACTTGTTTAGAATTTTCATTCAACTTTTACTATCAAAAGCACTTTGAGTCACAGGCAGTACTATTGATTCTTTGTCCTTTCCTTTATTTGCTTTATTGATAAGATCATTATTGCATAATCTTACATGTGAGGGTGTGAAGATATTTTTTGTTTTCAACATCTGGGTAACTAAGCAGGGAAATGAGGAAGCAGCAGAAATGATATTTTTGGAACAAAAATCACAGAATAAAAACTGTAGTAGCAAAGCCTTGTTTGATTTTCTAGTTAAAATTTAATGCATGTTTGCCAATAAGAATTTACAATTTCAAAAATAAGGAATGTTTCCAACACTCTCAAGTTGACTTTAAAAAAAAAAAAATAAATTTCCATAGTTTGCCTTACTAAAAAAACCACAGAACATGCCCACCCTAATTTAGAATGAGATGTCTAATAACACCTCTTTATTCTTTGTTTTGCTTATTAAGTTTGAGGCAGACAGACGTGCTTTTATCATCACCATTAATTCATTTGGCACTGAGCTGAGTAAAGATGACCGAGAGAAGCTGTATCCAACCTGTGGAAAACTTTATCCAGAAGGCTTACACCTGTTGGCCAATGCAGATGACTACGAGCAAGTGAAGTGTGTTGCAGAATACTATGCAGTATGTAAATTAATTTATTGAAACAAAAAGCCAATACAAAAATGGTTAATTAGCATCTCCTGACATCAGCAAAATTGTTAAGAGTATACACGCAAGTTAAACGAATTTTCGAGAGATGAAAAAAAATCAGCAGCGGTACTAAAGTTCCCATAAAAAAGTGTATGGGATCAAAGACTTTTGATATGAAGAGATAAGATAGAGATAAGATTAAGATAAGACATTATTACATTAGTGCAGTACAAAGTTCCTCCTGCAAGGATGTTTAAGTAAGAGCAAACAACATCTAGTGAATAAAACTCTTCCTTACTCCATTAACTCTCCCCAAATTGAGTTTCATTTCATTGCTCCTGTCTCCAAGATTTTGGAGCATAGCCATACAGCATTTTAAACTGAGCTGACCAAACAACTCATGTCACAGATTAGCCAAACTTGATTTATTGCCAGTATACCCTAAAAATTCCCTTCTGAAACATTTTGTCTAAATCACCAATTGATTCAAAGAGCCAGATGAAAATATTAATATTGATACAAATAGTGTTGCTATTAAAGATTAGTAATCTGCAACACTTGATCTATGAATTAACTGCTGTACTCTGTCTAACTATAATATTTAAGCTACCTCTAAGAAGGTACACAAAAAATGTCTGGTCTATTGCTTTTTCCACAAAAAACCCCACAAAGGTGAAGCTGTGCATCTGCTCCTATGCATAAACAGAACATTTTAATAATGACTTACTGTGCCAGTGAGGTATGGAGCAAGACTGTTCATGAGAAAGGTGGGTTATTTTATTTATATAAATTTGGGAACCATTGCAGTAGACCTCTACTACAATCCTGCTTTAAGGGCAAAACAAGCCAAACACACAGAGAAGGAAATTACACAGAAACGTAAAACCTAAGAAATCAAGTCAAATGTATCTGCACAGGATATTCCAGGATGACAAATCAGACTAATGGATTTGGATACAATATTAATGCAGGTAAAGCAAATCCAGCTGACTACTGGAAATAGAAGGAGCAGCCATGTGATGATCAGAGTTCAGTGTTTTGGCTCCATTTAGAGCTCTGGCTCTGATGGATACTATTTGTACAAGAAGTTCAGTGCTCTCTGCCCAAAGGAGTGAAAGGTCAAATGTCATTCCACAATAAGTCTCTTTTAGTGCCTTCAACAAATTAATTTAAATTGTTGGAAATGATGATAAGAAATGCAAGAACAAATGTGATTTTTCTTTCTTTTGCTGATTATATGCTTTTAACTTTTGATTTATGTAGAATTGTAATCTATAAAGGAGGTTTTCTATACAGAAAGACTACTTAACAAAGATTAATTTCCAAAGCAATATAAGGTGTCTGTGCTGCAGAGAATGCAAAAGTACCTTATATCCACGGAGTGGTTGTCTGTGCTTTTAGGAATACAAGGCTGTGTTTGAAGGAGTAGGGAGTGGCACTGGAGAAAAGACACTGGAAGACGCATTTTTTGAACATGAGGTAAAACTTGTAACCTTAAAATACAAAAATGAATGTTACTCACATGGAATAATAATTAAAACAAGAATGAGGTACCAGGCTTTTGATTCTACTGTACTGCTTTCTATTCAAGAACACAGATTTTGGATGGCTGTCAACATTTGGATGAATCAAAATAGAAGAATTTACCTTTTTAAGTAAAATTAATCCTATAACATTCTTCTGAAGACTCTTTACAGAGCTATCAATCCTGATAGCCTATTCAAAAGCTATCTTATAAACACCACTTAATTAAATTTCTTTGAGTAATCTACTAGAGAAGTTATTTCACCACTGTCTTTTATTTCCTGTAATATTGCTGTAGTCAATTACCAAAATTATTCCACAGATGACATTTCAATTACACTGATACTCAAGAGATTGCTAAATATAAGCTGCAAGAAATCTTGAACATAAAAACTACCATATAAAAATCTCATTCACCTTCCTTGATATTTTATCATAACGCTTGTTTCATCTTTTCTACAGGTAAAGCTAAATGTGCTTGCATTCAACAACCAGTTTCATTTTGGAGTATTTTATGCCTATGTGAAGTTAAAGGAACAAGAATGCAGGAATATTGTATGGATTGCTGAATGCATTTCTCAGCGACACAGAACCAAAATCAACAACTACATTCCAATTTTCTAAATCTGATAAACTATGATGCTTGAAAAGATGCATCATTTCATAGAAAAGAAGAAGATCTTATTTCAAAAATCAACTCTTATCAGATATTTTAAATTGTATTAATGAGCCTCCTTACATACATCACCGTAGGAAAAAAAGCAATGCAATTAGAGATACGAGTACTTCATAAGGAAACACTAATGGGTCTATTCACAAATTTGTTGGTAGATTTGCTCCCCACTGTGCCTATTTTAATTTAATTGATCAATAAAAACCTCCTGCAACGTCTTACATTTATAGTCTTTCTCTTTTGTGAAACCTAGATTTGTATCAATGACATTTGAAAAGCTCTTTAATTTTATTTATTTTTTTTAAATAATGTTTTTCTCAAAGGGCCAATTAAACCAGTACTTCTATCTCCCAGGGTCTTTCTCATGGCATACAGATTGTATGAAGGACTTAATACACAAATAAGAGAGAAACTCTGAGATTGCCCTTAACAAATCTGAAGGGGAAACTTCCTGATCTTAACTGTGACTCCTCTCTGCAACTAAATGTAAATAAGTAACTTCAGTATCACTAAAATGTTTATATTTCTTCCTCTGTGGTCAAATGAGGAGCACCCTAAGTGTCAAACCATAGGCGTCTGATCTAGTCCACAGCAACAAAAAATATCTCTTCCCAGCACACCTAAGAATTGTCTTTATGTATGCACTAGAGAAGATTATGAAACATGAATGAAAATGCCAACCAAGTCTGTATCAGTTTTACATCAGACACAAACAACACCAGCTCTGAGCTATTTGAGGACCTGGCTAGGATCAGTAACTAAAAATAGAGGGAACAGTTGAAGCCAGATTGTAGCAGGACAAGATTAATTCTGCCGAAGAAAAAGGGAGGATTTTGAAAGCTTTATCGACATTCTGCCTTCCTACTCTATTCGAAGAATTTGCCCTTTTATCTTTCAAACAGGTCATACCTTGATTTTCTGCATGACTTCCCAGTTTCAGGCTGCACGACAGCAAATCTCACTCTTCAGCCAGCTGTTCCTTCAGTAAATATGATACAGAAATACAACCCATTTCCTGCTGAGTAGACAAAAAAAAAATCTATCTGATGTCAACACTTTAGAATTATGGAAAAACATTCAGGCATCATGATCTTAAAAACTGAGATATAACATAGCTCTCTCTATAATACATAAATGTGCACATGCATTGATACATAAAAAGTAATAAACTTTGTGAGTTTTTTATAAAACCACACTTCTTGAACTGCAGATAACACCAAAGGGCCATATCCCGGAACATCCTATATTCATTTAAGGCAGAATTGAGATGATTTTAATTCTTTGCTTTATTGTGAATACCAGACAACCTTATATTATCACTTTGAAAGGTATTTTCATAGGTTAATTTAGAAATAATTGAGTATGAATTTAGAAAAATTGACTAAAATTAATAAGTGTATCAGACAAGAATACAAGTCTCATTTCTATGTTAAGGCCTATATCTCTAGTAAATCCAGCAATACAGAAAAAAATAAAAAGAAACAAAAAAAGAATATATTCCTGAGTCTAATCTGTGATTAGTGCTTTCATATACCACAAAGTGTATCACAAACTACTTCACAAACTGCAAAGGAGCAAGAAATAAAAAACATTGCCACAAATTTGTAGATTTTTCTACATTTGCATTAAAATTACATGAAATTCTATATATGCATTTTAAAAATGTTGGGAACAGAAGAATAATAAATTCAACGGGTCTGGGACACAGAAACTTAATTAATGCAATTCAGCAGAGTGCATGAATACTTTTTCTGTACTGATAAATCAGGCCTCCTTACTCGAACAAAACAAATGAGCTGACTTTCTGCCAAGAATTTTCTGAAGTGATTTGAAGGGGAAAGAATCTGCTCTCCACCCTAAATCATTCTGTGCCAGAGAAGATATGCAGCTGCTGTTGCTACAGTCTGGATACTGTTGGCTCAGAAAGAAGTGAGCAGGAATTGCAGCTTTCATGACTGTTGTCAGCAGAACTGGTCTTTAGACTATGGAAAGGACACCATCAGTTTTGATTGATGCTTTTTTCAAAACAAATGTCCAGATATTTGCCAAATGAGGACAGCATTTAATAGACCGCAATTATATTTAATTCAAGGACAAGCAAGCTAAGACTTTGAATGTTTAACTCCTCAAAATCTATCTTTCTTGATAAAGAATATATTTTACATTACTCCTATATTAGTAAAATAGTCTCTCTGCTGGTGTATATATAAGTACAAACCTACAGACCTATAAATCTATAAATATAGACATATAAAATAGAATAATAGAGTTTGCTGAGTTGGAAGGAACCCAATATAAAGCTGGTATAAAGGCCATATATCATCTCCAACAAGACCTTATAGTGGAAGTTCAGACCACAGGATCTGAACCAAGAGCATCATTAATTTCTTGATGGTAATGTCAACCTATAACACGGGAACAGGAAGCAGCCACTTTTCATCTTTTCCCTTTCACCTCTCAATAAGAACTTGTGTTCACACTTTTTAATGGCTAAACTAAGTGAAATTTGTTCAGTATGATTATGGTGACTATGCCCTTGGGCTGCATCTTTAATGAGAGGTGGAGAGCAGCACCAGGAACTCGTTCCTGGTGGGCTTTGAGAGCCGTGAATCTTTCCTTCCCATCTTTGCCTGAGCTGTAGCTCAGGCTTGATGTGCTTGCCATGTGCTCACAAACAGCTGGGCAGCACAGAACTGTGGATGGACTGGGCTGTGATGTCCCAAGCATTTCCCAGGCCCAATCCCTCCATCCAGCATGAATTACTGCATTAGGCACCTTTGCTAAGAACTGAAGATTTATAGGATGAATCATACCAGTGTGTGTGGTCATAAGATTTTCTCTGGACTCACAGTCGGCTGACAATAGTAGAATCTCTTGTTCTGGTTCTGTCAATTCCAGCATGACTTTCAGGAAACACCAAAAACAATTCAGAGACAGCTGGCCAGTGCTTGGATTTGCATCAGATTTATAAAACTATTATGATGAATATTACCATGATAGTTTAAACAAGAAAAAAGACGTAATCCATTGATTTGCTGGACAGCTAGATTGATTTACTGAGAAATGTGAAGAAATATGCAATATGAATCATGGAAAAAAAATAAGTGATAAGTGGCAAGAATATCTAACAGGCACTTAAAACAGTTTACATGACATAAAATATGTTCTCAAGCAAACAGAAATTCATTCAATATGTTGGAATGTCTCCCAAATGACAAAGAAAAAATAAAAATGTGATTCAAGAATAAAATGACAAAACTCTCAAAGGGAAAAATTTTTATGTTTATGGCACACTGTGAGAAATATTTGACTATTAGGAAACCATATTCTACAATTATTTTAAGCATTACTTAAGAAAAATGTATTCTCTCTTAGTTAATTACATGTTCTAACTTGCTACTTATAAAATGTAACAGCAAATCAGACTGACTGAAAAGGAACAGGTAAAACTTTCAAGGTCATTGATAAGATAATAGCTGTGTATTTTTTCCAATCCAGAAAAAGTAAACATTCTTATGTAATTAATATTATATTGATAATGAATATACTCTTTTTTCTTTGTGTCTCACTGCTTTCTGAAAGTTCTCTTTGCAAACGTGCATGTACACACACACACACACACACACATATGCATGTGTCAGCTACAGAATTTTCTACTGAATCACATATCTGCTGTAAACTGAGAGAGCAACCATTGGGTAAATCAATCCAGAACAATGTAAAAGTTGCTCCTTCACAACACCTTTTATTACTGGTGAAAATTTGAAAAACAATTAAAATATTTGAAAGATTTGTAATAAGTTAATTGAGGCCAAATAAAGCAAACTTTTTTTGCATTCTCAACTAAACCAATTTAAACCATTTTCACCACACCACACAGCACAAGAGGCAAATGAGAGCACTCAAATAATTACAAGCCTATCAGACCTATGAATTTAAGTTCATAAAAATTCTTTATACATACAACAATGCTTCAACCAAGTTCAACTGAACCCCATACCACTGTTGCTCATAACCCCTGACTATTAGCCAAAACACCCAAACAAACTTGAGAATGGCAGAATTTGAGGACAAAAGCTGTCCCTTATCTGGACAAACCAAGAAACATAAAAAAGGAGGTCACATATTCTCTGCCCTCAGTAGGGTAATTAAAAATTTCAAAAGGTTGAAATAATGCCTTTAAAAATCTTTCCCCTCAACCAGACCTTCGCCAGAAATGACTTCATGAAGTGTATATATATATATATATATATATATATATTATATTTTTTTTTTTTTTTTTCCAAAAGACAGGATGAAACCATCATAACTGTTACAAAAACAAAACCTGAGTATTTTGGCTATTGTGTTACATAAAGAGGGAGTACGAACACTTTTGGAAATGTGCAGAAGCCAAAATAAAACAGATTAAATTTATTTATAGAAAATATTAGGACTCTCATAGATGTACAAAAGCCACAAACAAATTCCAAATTAGTCTAAACAATATGCTGTAAAACATGTAAAATATATATATAAAATTGTTCTGTGTCTCAAAAAAACCCCAAACAAATAAAAGACTTAAGAAAAGCATATAACTACATACAGCAAAAGCTACTGTAGGTAATAGTCCTGCGGGAATAAATGACAATGCTCCAATTGAATTCAGTGGGAGCAGTGTTAGCCTCCAGGTGGGTAAATGGCTTGATGGTTTATGTGAACAACCTGAATCTGTCCTTCAAACTGCTCAGTGTCCTGCAGCAGCTAGAATGTTGGGACAAATATTGTGCCAGGTAGTAACCAGCATAATCACTGTGCCCAGCACAGGTCACAGCAGACTAAGCAGCTGACTGAAAAAGATAAATTTTTCTCAGAACCCTTAGATGAATTAATGATGACTCCTCATTAGCAGAAGACAATAGCTGAGCAGTTTTGCAAACATTATTATCACCACTTGCCCCTCTGTCCATGGTCTACAATAGAGTGCTTCTGAGTGGGTGCACTTCACTTCAGATCCAGAGGTTTGATCATCTGACTAATTAAACAGACCTATTAATTTAGTTTATGGGATCCAGCTGCATGTATGCTCCTCATTTTTCTCAAATAAACATGCAGAAACTAAACAGGGAAAGCCACGGAAGCCAGGGAAAGCCACTGCTTTTAAAGTGCTACTAAAAGTGACTGCCTAAAATAATGTCATGTCTTCCATATCAAAGTCTTATTTCTGTCATTCCAAAGAAAAGAGTCTATCATTTAAAGGTGTGTGCTTTAATATTTTTCTCTTAAAACCAGCAGTAACTGTTTACAACCTCCACCATGGCAGCAAGGCTGTCTCTCTGAATGTCATCATTGCACTGTAACTTTTTTCTTTTACAGTTTTTAGATCAGTCCATGCTATTGAATCATGATAAATTATACAGTTTGTAATTTCATCTCTCAGGATTTGCCCTCACCAAAGCACAAGCCAAGTCTTGCACTAAAACAAACCCTTGCCAAAGGTATTGACTCACAAATCAAAATGCCAGCCTTTCCAATCAGTCCTACTCATTCTAATCCCATGTGCCCTACATGCTAGTTTATCTAAGTGTCTTGCAAATCAAGTGTTTCATTTCACAAGGCTTTGAAAAGTGTGGGCCAGACCTTGAACAAACATTCCACCTAGATGTCCAGTCTTATTCTTGAAGTGGGCAGTGCCATATTTCTTGGAATTGACTAAAAAAAATAAAAGGTAACTAAAACAGATCATAGCAATTTATTAAAAAAACACCAGATTTCACATACTGTGAACTCTACAGCCCTGAACTCTCTTATAGATTTGAGGCCTGGCATGGAAAACAGGAACAGGAAAAACAGAAACAGCGAGCAGGAAATCAAGAAACTAGAAAGTTCTTTCTTATCCTTATTGCTTAGAATACAAGTTGCTGTATTTCATATCCACTGAAGTACTTTATGGATGGCATATGCATTTTTTAGGTGTGGGATAGTTAGATGTCTGCTAACTTCTTAAGGACTGCATACAGGATTAATCTCAGAAGCTCCTTTAGAATTCCCCAGGACTTTCAACCCCAAAAGAAAATCACTGCTATGAGAAATTCCATATTGTTCTTAAATATCACCCAAAGAATGGAATCATACATTATTTGTTCCAACAGGGGACTTACACAGCACACTTCACCTGGCAGTCTATATTTCTATGGCAGTGCTGGCAGCGAATTACCACTTTATGAACAATAACAGAGTAGTTTTTTTAATGGCAGCTCAGAACAATGCAGCTGCCTCATTTTTCAGTGTGAAATACACAGATCTGGTTTAATATCCCAAAGTATTTTTGAGCAAGACCCCTATTCCTGAAGAGTTTACTGCAATTAGTTGTAACTATGGCTATACACTGGAAAGGGCGGGAACAGGAGTTTAAAGGAGTGACAGCAATCACAAAGGCACAGGATCGATACATGAACAAACTTAATCAGCATTGCCTTAATCATGGTTAGATTAGCTTTAGCTGGCTGCTGCTTTTGTTCAAATGTTGATATTGATAATATGGGGAATGAACCATCTGAGCAAAATGATAGAGGACAAAGTTGACCCAGACCTCTGCCTCCTTTCAGGTTTAAGCTATTGCAAGATTTTTTTCTTCTACTTAGCTTTGAGCTCTTAGGGAATAAAAGTTATAATCCAGCTCCTCATAAACAATGAACCTGAAAATGCAGCAGACAAAACTTATTTACCAAACAATACTCACTTGTATTCAAATGAAGTGATAACAATTGGAATGTAGACACTTTCAAATATGTTCTACTCCTCCATTTCACTAAAAAATAGTAAGATAAGTAAGAAATAGTTGAGATAAGTATGTAGGTATGTTTCAATTTGTATTGCAATGCCTATAGGTCATAACCAAGATAATGAATTCCTTCACCCACTATCAGAGCACACAAACTAAGAGCTAAAAACTGTCAGGTACACTTCTCAGAGTGCCAATACATTAATAGGTACTGTGTGGACAGCTTAAGCAAATCAAAATATATCCTGCACTCAACTGAGCAAAGAGACACCTCGCTGATCAACAGCAAAAGCTGGGCTCAGAGCACAGCTACTATACTTCTCAGGAGCAGAAGTGGGCTATCCAATTCTGGAAGAGAAGGCTGCTCCTAGGTGTAAATGCCAACAACTACATTAACTTATCAATTAAATCCCTCAGCAGGGAGATCTTGGAATTGGTCTGTGCTGCCAGACCATTTCTTTATCTGTAGCCAACAGTGAAGAAGCTGAAGTTTTGGCTGTCTGATGAACAACCTAAGCTCAATGAGATGTCCTAACCAGCAGAACTCAAAGGCATGAATTTGGAAGCCTGAGACACTGGAAACCAGACGAAAGTGAGCCCTGAAACCAACACAGTTTAGGTTCCTAGAATTTTTGCAAATGTACACAGTGACTCTGCATGACAGGAAACAACTTGAAGTTGCACCAGTTCCTGCTTTTAAGTGAGTTTAAGCAACTTTTTCACTAATTTGTTCAGACTGAGACAATACTAGGCAAAAGGCAGAAATCCTGCAAGCCAATTGGAAAATTTTAAAGTGAAATGACAGGTGAGTTTGGATATTTTGAAGAGTCAGAGGCAGAACAAGGCTTGTTTGGAGCAATTATAGATTCACGTGCTGCAAGCATGACAGAGGTATGTTTTCAGTGCCAAAGTCCTAATTGGTTTAAGACCTATAAACAAAACAGAGTGGAAAAATATTAACACATTAGTGCTGGTGGATCAAAGAACAGAGAGATTTCCCAAGGCCACTTTGGGAAGAGACAAGAACTGAGTGCACATTTCTCAAGTCTTAGCTCAGCATTTTTAGTATGAGGCTCTTTTCAAAAGACTTATTTCCCAACAAACCTTACCAATAATGTATAGTCCAACCCTCTGAGAGTAGGTCAAATTATCATCAAAGACAACTACCCTGAAAAGACTCTGTTTTTTCTTTTGCTGTGCTCAACTACCTAAACAAGCTGAGCCCCTCCTTGAAGATCACATTTTCTAGATGTCTGATAAAAATCTGTTTGTTTGCTCTGGACCCCTTCCAATTAGTACACATCTTCTGAAGTGCACCAATTAAGATTAGTTTTGGGCACAGCACCAGGCACATTAATGAGAATGATCATTATTACAAACTCTCTCAAAACATTTCAGTTTGTGCATTTACAATGTACACAAATAAGCAGAAGGAAAAATAAATAAAACCTTTTGGAACTTTAATTCTCCCTAAAGAGTTCTGTCACCTACTCAAGATGCTGGTAAACAAGGTCAGATCATTACTCAGACAGTATTTGAAGTTACAGAAAGAACAAATAACTGACATATTTTGGCAAAGTCCCACAGCAACCAGAATGGGGACAACGATCTAATTCCACTGAAAGAAAAACAGTTAGACAGTCTGTCTCTACAGAATTAGAAATTCAGAAGTATATAGACTGATACCAAAACCTGTCATAAACCTGGAAAATTAAAATTACCTAATCTAATGGTACCAGTTCAAAAGTGTCCAAGTTTATAGTAGTATTTCTTGAAGACAATATTGTAATTGTCTCAAGCAAAGTGTCTGAATTTGAGTAAAAAAAATAAGCTGTTTTTCAGGAGGAATCTGGTACCATATACAAGGGTAATGCTAGCTGCAATAGGATGATTTTTACAAAATAAGGAGTAGTGCAGACCAAGTCATATTGTCCAAATGTGTTTGGGTGCAGTTTGTCCTTGGCTAAGAAAAATGATGCTCACACTCAGACCGATGACTATATCTAGAACAGTAGTTTAGGAATCCTAACAGAACTAACACCAAAATTTAGGAAAAACAATTTATCAGTTTCCTGGAAATAGAATCCACCAACTTAATACAAGTTTTGACAGTTTGAAATGGTCTTGTATACATATTTACATTCATGGTGCAAGATATAGTTGCACTCTTGCCTGGCACAGTCAGGCATGTTCTTCTATTCTTAAGATATAAAAAAACCCCTCAGCAGTGAAGGGATTGTATCTCAGAACAAGGCAAGACATCAATAAAGTTATTGCTAAGCTGGAAAATACCTTGTTCTGTGGCAAATACAATTTTCTGTCAAGACGAAACTTGTGAAGCAAAAGCTGAAACATTATTTGTTTTCCTAAAGCTGTAGCAAAGACTGTTTACCTCCTCCCTACAAAGGATATTCAGATATCCATGGCCTACACAAACACATGAGGTTTCATTATCAATAAGAACAAATACATTTGGGGTTGTTTTTTGCCACACTAATACAATAATGTGTTCCCACTTTCTTTCAGGCTGCAAGCCACATGAAGTGGCTTGTTAACAACCTGTTTCCAAGCTGTAAGTGGAAACAGCAGAAAACTAAATTCATCCTAATTTGGGTGCCTTCTGTCTCAAAGAGAGCACTGGGTAAAAGCAAACTTAGAAATGTATGAAACTCATGGAAGGTATAATACTTGATTTATTTCAAATGAATTAATCTTTCTGGCTGTGAAAGCCTTGTTGGCTTTTGAAAGCTAGATGCTCATGAATTATACTACCTTGTTAGAGAAAACTACATTAGTAAGAAAAAGCACTCTGGCAAAAGCACAGAAAGAAAAAAAAATTGAATAAACTAATTTTGTGTTAAAAGATTAATTAAAAAACAACCCAAGACACCATCTTGGTATTTACTTTTAGAAGTCTCCATAAAATTGTCAACATTTTATGCCATCAAGAGGATTACATACATCAGAGAAACTGCAACCAGTCAGTTTATTGGCCAGGTTTAAGTCAGTTCTTTTCCTCAATATGTGAAGGACTGAACTCAGTGGAAAAACTCCCTACACACTGACTTTGCCTGATCCTCTTTACATTTGTACTGCAATCTCCTAACAGTGATTTTCAGAAGTTGGTGGTTTGTTTTGTTTTGCCCTCTTTTGCTTTTAATTATGAGAGAAAAACAACAACAACAACAACAATTTGTTGTTGAATTTTATATGGCAGATTTTGCGTTAAACCACACAGAAAAACAATGTATTATTAAACTCAAGTAGACATTTCAGGCCAGCAGTACTGGAAAACAACTCTTTCACAATCAAAGTACTGACAATGCTAAAGGCCAGAAGAGATTTTAATAACCACCCATCATGGGACAAAGAGTCAATTCCACTATCTAATTATTAAAAAAATTAAGCTCCTTCACAAAGATCATTTGACTTGAGTCTTCTGATTGAAGCCTGTCCAGCTTTGTCTGTTATGTTTGTTGCAATAAAAAAAAATCACATTGGCTGCAATGCAGTTTTGTTACCAATTATTTGTGTGCAGTATTTCAGTATATCAAAAATGAGAGTGAAACTTTAGAATCCATATATATCTACATATATATAAAATTTATGCTAGAACTGTATGTTCAAGCTTTGCCTTTTGAAAGAAAATGCTTTCTCATTCCCATTAGGATGTAATTTAGATTGACTGAAAATGCAATTACAAGTTCTTAGTTGTTGTCCAAGTCTTGTGTTTGCTGCTTGGCCACTGTCAGTGCAGCAGGAGCAGCTGCTGAAAAATAAAAGCAATACCTTGGAAACAGCAAAGGCTAAGAATGTGGATCACTCTTATGCATAACATTTTAGGGAAGAAATCCAATTCTGTTCCTGCCTAGAGGGTAATATAATGGTACAAGAATAGATTTCCATATCTTTGCTGAAAGCCCAAACCAGTGTTTGGTATAAGTGAACTATTTCAGAATAATTTCTGAATTATCTCTGCCTCAGAAGGGAGATTATTTTGCAGAAACATACATACTTACTTCAGCTTTTTTTACCATTTCTCTTTCAAATAGTATCTGGTCTCAAACCTTCAGGAATGTAGAAAATTACTCAGATTCAAGGTGACTTACCATTAAAAAAAAATACGAATCCAAATTCATTTGCATTCTCATTTTGTCACTACATTAATATTTTGTCCCTCCCATTTCATTGAGTTCTACTTTTGTTAGCTTTTGTTAACTAATTTTATTTACATTTTCTTTCATAAAATAAATTAGAAAATAAACTAGTATACCAAGAAAAATCAACAAAATTTTTCTGTGACTTTTCTCAATATAGCAAGACTAGCACCCTCCTTAACAGAGTTAGTGTGTTACATCTTGGGAAAGAGGAGAGAAAATTAAATACTTCTATTTGAGAAAGACAAGTTAACTCTCTCCTCCTAAATCTAGTTTTTATTCATAATAAAATCTTTGTCATTAGGGAACTTGCTAACTCACATTTTCATATTAATATAAATATTCAGAAGAAGTTAAAATGTTTTAGTGCTTTCAAATAAACTGTTATTTTACCTAAAGTAAGTATCTAGAAACTTCACTGGATATTGCTGGAAACCCATTTTTTAAAATTCTGCTGACTTAAATAGAATAATCAACAGTGTGAAAAGCACTGCACCAGTCAAAATAACTCTCTTCCCTAGAATGTTTTTTTTGTTTTGTAACAGGGATGAAAATGAGTCATGTTTTTAGGATTCCAATTTTTTTTTCTTTTGGGTAAAACGGTTTTAAAATTTAACAAATTCCATGCAAATACTACTTATCTAGTTAATAATTTCTTCCTGAATATCAAAGCAGTATTTTCTTTAAATTCAAGAGAGGAAAATAACACACCTGAAAAAGACCTATACTGGTGTATATTTCATTGTTGTGTGTTACATATTGTTTCTCACTCAGGAATAGCAAGAATTGTCAGCAGGAATAATAATGACAATGATAACAATAATAGTTATAAAGATACAAATTTATAATACATTAATATTCTGATTCTGTAATTCAAAAAATCCATGGGCCATCACCTTTCTCCTTTCAACCCTGCTTTCATTTCTCTCTCACCTACAATCTACTGAAGGTAAGAAAATTGATACACAGTACTATTTTATGAAAATAGGAACCATCCCAGAGGCCATATTCATAAAGGAGATGTTTTGTGCACAGTCAGTTCTGTAATTCACTCAGTATTTGGTAGAAAGCCAAAGGAGAGTCCTGCAGTTCACACACAGAGATGTGCAAGATAGGACTCACCTTTAAAAACACAACTGATCTATCTGAGCATATCTCCCACATACATCTTCCACATACCTTTGCCTGTAGGAATCTCTGCATGAGGAAATTCAGAACTAAGCCTCTCCTTCAAGGTCTTACATCAGACAGAGAAATAACTATGGAAAACCCTGTGTTTTCTAAACTAAAATCCATGGGTTTTTACTCATGGCAGAAGTTCATTTCCCTCTGCAATACCTCAAAGAGCTGAACAGGAAATACAGACCTTGACTTAGTTGCATTACATGTAACATTGCTCATATTTTAGTGACCACGTCACAAACTGGCCCACCAAAGCAACAGATAGCATCTAATTGAAGGCAGAAGACTCAAAAGAGCACAAAAGCAGCTCTCCTTCAAACACATCTTTTGTCACTCCATCAAATCTGTGCTAAAAATTTTACGTGTTAAGCTGAATGTGCACTATGCAGAAGAAAAAAAGCAATGCATTTTTAAAGGCTTTTAAAGAGCAGCAGTACACTGATTTCTACAGTAAACATTGAAATGTTCTGTATTAATATTTAATTGGTTAAAACTGTCCTGTATAAGTCATAAGAAAAATGAAGTTTTAAAAAGAACTATTTAAAAATATTATGACTCCCATCTATGCCTAAAAGATTTTAAAAAGCAGATTAAATTTACATAAGTATAAATTTTATATCTAATTTTTAAACATACAGCATGCACAAATTGCAAGTGAAATTTAAGAGTGATCTGGGGACAAGATGTCCCAGAGGCATTAAAAGAGAATAATAAGGAAATCAAAAGTGGCAAAGTTAAACATTTCCTAGTTTATTCCCATTATCAGTTTAAACAGTCATGGAAGAAATGGTTTACCAAGATTGCCATGTTCTACCAAGGAGGTGCATTGTCCTAAAGCTGAAATGCATTTAACTGCATTAAACACTGGGATTACTCATGAAGAAACAAACAGTACTGTACTGTAAATACTTGACAAAATAAGGACTTTCCCAAGCTGTTAAAACACATGCAGGAATTATAAGTCTATTTTATTGCTAGTACATATGCAAAACTGTATGTGTAATTCTTATATCCAGGTCTAATTCTTATGTCCAGCTGAGAAAAAGAAGAGGGGATTTTCAGAGACAAAAAAAAGTTCTAGGCTTGAGAAACAAAAAAAGCCTGCAGGTAAGAATCCAAGAAAGATCAGAAAGGCAGGTCAAGAGAAAGCTGAGGTTCAAGTTCTTTGCTTTTCCTAAGAATAAAAGAAAGTCATGGCAAGAGTTCAGCACAGAAGTTCAATAAGCAGATAGTCTATATTAAAGGAAGACAGAGCTCTCAGCTCTTAAATAAGCATGAACACTATAGAAACCACTGCAGTGTTAAGATAAATAATATATGGCTAAGTCTCAGAAAATATGAATTTGAAGATTTCAATTTCTTAGTTTTTCTGATTAATTCTCAGAGAAGGTTAAAGAAAAGACAAAAACAATTTGCAATTCAAACTGATGGCTGACTGGTTCACGTAGGCCATGCTCTGACAAAGGACAAACACAAATTACATTCACTTGATCCTTTTCAGTTATGCAACCTAAATAGGGCAATAAAGGAAAAAGGACATAGGGTTTCTTACAACAACCAAAATCTTGATTCTCTGACTGAGATCTCTAGACCACTACATTTCTCAGCATTTTCAACTGAAGGAGCACTTAACCTCTGGAAGCAAAACAAACTCAAAAGCCATCCTGTGCTTACTGTGCCAAAGTACTCACAATGGCCTTCTTTCAGAGACAAATAAAAATAAAGGTAAAAAAATTAACGTAATTTTCATTCTCCTCTTCCCTTCTCCTTGTATATATGAGAGAATATGGCTGTGCAGGAATGTCTGGTTTTGACTTGTTTTTTGAGCTCCCTTTTGATTTTTATTGACCATCAATTACCCACAGACTATGGGCTGCATAGCATTGCTTTAGGTAGTGCTGCAATTAAATCACATCACCCAGTGAGCACTGGAACTAATGAAGCTTGGTCTCTTAAAGATTTGTTTTTCATGGTTGATTGACTTTGGTGCCTAAGAATGCAAACTCCAACTGAAGCCTTCTCTTACTGTAGGCATTTATAAGGGTTGGCCCGTTTATTGTTTACTCTCTCCCTACTCCCTATTCTCCAGTGGTTAATAGTGTGCAATTTAATGATGTAGCTTTTCCTTTGTCTGCAGGCCTTCCAGGGAACATTTACAGAAGCTTTCTACTATACTCTGCCATCTATTTTCTCAAGGAAAAAGAATTTATCAGATTTACTAGACATGTTTGAAGTTGGCCTGTGAACTCAAAAAAGTTATTATGGAGATTTAAGAGTAATTGCAAAGACTTGGTAATCATGCATCTTCCTTTCATGTGAATTGAGGATAAAATACCTTCCCATACTCTGAGTTTTTTTTCCAAAACTCATTGAAAATTTATTGGTGAGAAAAAACACAAAATATTGCCACTGGAATATGAACAGAAAAAAACAAACTATTTGTCTTCCCTTATTTAAATGCCCTCCCCATAACTCATGCCTTCTAAACCACCCTATTCTCTTCCATTCTCCACCTCAAGGTGAGCTGCTGTGCTCCCACACTCTTCTGTGACTTCTCACTTCCACTGGGATTGGAGTCCCTTATTCTCCATTACCTGTCTCTGTACTCATCTCAGGCATCTAAGCCACATTAGGCTTACTCAATATTTGTGCTCAGCCTCAGCCCCACTTCCAACTCAGGAGGGCAGGCTTACTTCAAAAAAGTAACCCAGTACACAACAAGAGACTTCCAACAGTGGCTCAACATTTATCTGCTACAATTTCAAGACAGAAGTGAAAATTTAAAATTAATGCATTTAATGCTACTGTCAGTGGGAAAACAGTACTTGATTAAAAGATAATTATGTTTTAGCTGTCTTTCAAATACAATATGCTGACATAAAATATAAGGTTTCTGATTTTAGAGAAGACCGTGCAGCACCAGACTTAAAGGAAATTACAACACAATCTCTTTAGAATATAAAATGAGATGTATTGGTTTGTAAATTTCCCCTCACCCCCCAAAATAAATCTAATACTCTGTGCTGCTAAGTGATAGCACAGAAACACCAACCCTTTGACAAGTTGTTTTCATAGTTTTTTTAGGATTTGGCACACAAACATCTAGACTTACAAGAAAAAAACAATAAATCGATTGCTGCTGATTCACTGATGTCTCAATGATGATTAACAGATCTGAAAAGCTGACAGTATCAAGGTATTGAAATAACTGTATTCATGAATACACTTTGGAAGACATTTGTACACAAAAAAATACATTTTTTGGAACTATAGATGAAATTCAATGAGTTTTAACGCCTCAATAATTAATTAATTCATTAAAAATTTAAAAATTTTGAATTAACAATTTTTGGTCTTAGAAAAGGTGTAGGGAAAAGAATCTCCTTTTAATTCCAAATTTGTAGACAAAGAAACTTACATTGTCTAAATCCAGAGGCAAGAAATTTTACTGATTCATACTAACTGGAGTCAAGTCATTGCAATTTTTAATTTTAATTTCTTCACAATCCTGCTTTAAAGACTTGCTCATTTTAATGCAATCAGACACCAAATTGTTGTGAGGAATCAAGTTAAATTAAGTGTACCCAAGCTGATTACTGTAATGTGTTATTTACACTACTACATATACAAAACCCCTTATATTACAAACTCGAACATGATTGTGCCAAATATTGCACACATAATAGCAGAATGCATATCTCACACCTTAAATGAGAAGCAACATATGCATACCTCTGACAGATGGAACGAAATAAATAAATCGGACTAAATAATTGGATGGTGCAGAAACCAAGTTCCTTAACCATTGTGAAACTGGAGACTTTTAATTACATACAGTAAAAAGTGACTAAAGTAGGATTGTACTCTAAGTGCAACATCAAAAAAACCACATAACAACATAGGGACAAATCCTTATCCCTTACTTACCATATAAATAAGATATTTTGTAAGGGCAATATATGTTTAAGGTATAATATTACAGACACAAGCATGTATATAAGTCAAACATACACGTAACTATACTCTTTCGGCTCTCAGAACATAACAATAATGGAATCTGGGAGAGCAATATGAGAAGACTGACAGAATGCCAAAAGTGCAGACATTCAGTTGTTATAGCGAGTGTTTATTGTCCTGGAACAGGAGCCAATATTGTGCATTGAAAAACCATTGATTGAAATGTCTGAACACTGTTGGGAAGCAGAACCAGAAACTAAAACTTCCCAGCTGTTCTAGCTCATGTTCCCTAGCTGCCTTGTCCGGCATTACTCTGCTGCACTACTTCAGCCTGCCTCTGCTCAGCTCCATAAAGCTGGCACAGGAAGGATAATCCTGGTCCCAAATGAGGCAGCACTAATTGGTCACAGCCTGACTTGAGAAGAGAGATTGGTTTGAGTTTAGGAGGGCACAGAACACAGATTGTTTTAGGTTCTGAGTTCTCCAATCATGACACTTTAATGCTGGGTGATCACTGCTACCATGTTCCTCCCTGCTTCTGTCCTCGCTGTAACTTCTGTACTCTGTATGACATATTACCCACCACCTGGACCCCAAACAAATTAGGCATAAGCCAAGTAGTATTTTTTTTACTGCAATGAAGACATCAGGTGCCTGTTGCCAATGTCTACGGACACAGAGTACATCCACTGGCAGACTTGGGTGACTACATCCACGGGGTTTTGTGGCTTGTGCTCTTGAAGGTAAAATTTATCTTTTATCTAAACCACAATTCAGATGCCTAAATGCTTTTTTGAATATGGTCCAAAGAAACTTGTCCAAAAATTTTCTTACTCTGCATGAGTTTTGTAATAATAAATCTCCATGTAAGAAAAAATCCCAACCAATTACCAAGGAAATTTTCCCTCTACTTTCATTAGATACATTTCCCCCCCCCCCGCCCCCCCCCATTTGGAAATTAGGGCTGAATAAGCAATCAACATAACCATTTACATTTAAGACTTGTATTATAAAATTTTGCTTATTTCAAACAGAAACCACACTGACTAATTTTGTGTGCCTTTGCTCAGGTGAAATCAGCTTTCATTGGAGTCTATTAATGACAGAAAGATTTGGGTTCAGCCTCATCTTTTACTACTGCATTACCGTTAAGGAAGCTGGATCATTACACTTCACTTACGCTTTTCTACAGAAGTCTTTAAATTATTCTGCAACATTCAGGGATTTTAGTTTAACACAAAGCTTTTGTAAAATGTTAGAGAAATGAAAGACAGAAATGCAAATAGATGGTATTGTACAGTAATTTTATGGGCTGCAAAAGCCATTAATTCGCAATTGTACTGGTTTACTGCCTATTGAGGTCTACAAGAGTTCTCCAGAAGTATAAATTAAGCCAAACTACTGTCACTCAGACTTTCCAGTTAAAGGCTAGCAGAGCTTAGTGCCACTCCTGTTTGTGCAGCTAAGACAGAGAAACAATTAGTGAAAAGGTAAGATACAATTCCAGCCACTGGACACATCTAGTCTGTTAAAACCTAGATATTGCAATAGCCTGTCTGAAAATCCATGCTCATCAAATGTACATTGTTCAAGCATGCCAGAGAAGATCTATTAAAATCTGAGGATAAACCCACTATATGGAGTCTGTTTTATAGAGATCTCTTCTGAATCCAAGTTCTCCAAAACTCTCCTTACTTTGTAAAGAATAAAGGAAAAAAAAAAAAAGAAATACACAAGGAGATACTGTTAAAATATTTCACTAGTATCATAAACTACTATCTCAGGAATGTTGTGTATAGCAGGTACTCATATTTATTTCAATCTTCATGCAGACCCTCTTGCAAAATTCCAACTTTGGTTGATTTGTTTTGGTAAATTTAGTGGCTTATCAAACCTTACCTGAGGTTTACTTTTCTAAAGAGATAGTGAAAGGGTTAATAAAAACTCTTTATTTCACCCTACAGAGAGCAAAGCTCTAAGGTAACAAGGACGTCACTCCAGACCTGCATTAATTCCTGCTAGCCTTCAGCACTGTATGATAGAGCCTGCCAGCTTTTCTGGCCAAAACAAGAAGAAAACAAACAAACAAAGGTGTTTATCTGCAAAATGAAGACAACTGTCTTTACACTTTCTCAGGTATAAATATACATGTACAACTGTGTAATTTGAATGTTTTCAGCAAGTTGTCAATGCATGGCTTTTAACCATTAAGTGTTTAATATTATCAGGGGACTTGAACATGAGGCAGCTCTTCTATGAAGACAGGCTGAGAGCATTGGCATTGTTCAGCACGGAGAACAGAAAGCTCTTAGGAGACCTTATAGCACCTTCTTGTCCCTAAACAGGCCTGCAAGAAAACCAGAGAGGGACTTTTTACCCACCAGATAGGACAATAGGGAATAGCTTTAAGCTAAAGGATGGTAGGTGTAGATTAGATATTCGGAAGAAATTCTTTACTGTGAGGGAGGTGAGACACTGAAACACGTTGCCTAGAGAAGTTGTGGATGCCCCATCCCTGGAAGTGTTCAAGGACAGGTTGGATGGGCCTCTGAGTAAAACCTGGTCTAGTGCAAGGTGTCCCTGCTCATGGCAGAGAGGGTGGGGAACTGGATGAACTTAAAGGTCCTTTTCAATCTAAACCATTCTATGGTTCTATGTTTCCATTACCTACAATTCTAAAAGAAGTCAGAAATATTGAGGAGGTTTCATAAGACATTTAAAACCAAACTTGTGACATTAACAAACTTATGACATTTTGTACTCATTAGGGTACCAAATGTCTTTTAAGATGGAAGAATACTTGCAATGTCACTGTTCCTCAGAGTGAAACAAATGTAGAACAAAATTTGTTTTGAAACAGGGAGGAGAAAAGCCAAAGAAGCCCATAACTTGTCTACAGAGTACTAACTAACTACACACTTTTCATACTTCATAAGGCAAGAACCACTTAGAAATTTTACACATATACTAAGAAGTCATGCTCATTTTTTCCACGAAGTATTAGCATCAGATTAGTAACAAGCAAAGTTTTACAGAAGAGAAATTAATATCTTCTGCAAAGACCAGAGATAGAAGGTTGCCATGTACACCTTCACCCACCTTTTGCAGCTGGGAATATGATACTACATCCATTCCAAATAGATTGCTTTACACTAGAAAAACAAACAGCCAGGAAAGCGAGATGGAGCTTATTACCACACCCTGGAAGTGCTACCAAAATACTGTAAAAGTGGTTCCTTGTGTAAGCAAGTTCCTAATTTTGGACAATCTCAGAACTAAAGAGGGACTCTTGTTTTCTTTAAATGAAAGATTTAGTTGTTGTAGAGAAAATAGTATATGCTGAATTCTGTAAACCAGATGGATTAACTTGGTTACCTTGCAATTAGCAAGTAGGTTGCTAACCGAATACAGCTCATCTTACTGCCCGTGCCAGATTTTGTGAATGTACAGCCCATACATTCTGTTACATTTGCTGTGTACAGAAGCTCAAACCATCAGTTTTCATCACTTGTACTAGTATTACCAGTCAAGAGAAGACCAGTATTTTTTATTCTAGAATACTCTAAGACGCTTTTAAAGCTGAACTGTAAATACTGTTTCCTTTCCAAATTCTGTTTGGAAACTTTGTTTTCCCGTAGATTTTCTAAGTAGAATGAATAGGTTGGAAAGCAGTACTTTTGAGAGCATTCTTTTTATTTCCTGAAGGAATTTACATGCCCAAATCAGATTGCTAGCCCCCATATTGTTTTTTAAGAATAATGAAATACCAGACGTTGCTGAAACTTGCTTCAGGGTCTCATACTGTAAGCTTTTGTTCCTTTCATTTAACAGTAGTGCTGGACTTTCTGGGACAACCACTCAAAGGCCTTGTTTATGCTCGAAAGTTCATGCTATCACTGCCTCCACAGAGTTATGTTGTACGCTACGAAGACAAAGCTTCATTAGTCTTCAATGTAAGGCACAAGTTCAGCTGCACATACTTGTGCATATAACTACTTTTGGGGTTGTAAATCCGCAGGGGACGCCTGTGGCTCCTGCCAGGGCAAAGCCGGCCCCGCGCCCCCACCGGGGCTGTCGGAGGTGTCGCCGGGCGGGCGGCGTCTCGCCCCGCAGCGGGGCTGCTCTGCGCCGCTGCCGAGGGCTGCGCTGAGCTGCTCTCCCCTGCTCACATCCGTCCGCCCCAGAACGGGAAGGGCTGCGTTACTCAGAGAGCGAGAAGAAGCTCGGCGGTGGAGGACAGGGACCAGCCAGGGGGATCACAGGCACGGGCTCCTGTCACGGCGGCGTCAGAGGCTCCCGGCGGGGCACAGGAGCCCGCCCTGCCGGCACGGCCGGGAAGGGAGGGCGGGAGGCGGGTGGAGGAGAGAGAGAGCCAGCACACCCCGCCTTTATCGCTCGCACCGCACCGGGGTGTGCTGGCTCTCCGCGCCGCAGAGGAGCCTTGTTGGGGGACAGCGACTTGCAGGAGCCCTCCTTATCCTGCCCCAGCAGGCTCTGTCCCGCGGACCGTGCCCCGCGGCTGCAGCCCGACCCCGCCTCCCCCGAGGTCGATTCCGTGCTCTCGGCTCCTCTCCCCGCCGCGGCGCCCGACTTGGTTCAGCCCGGGGCAGGCGCTAGGAATAAGCCCTGTCCCCTTTGAAGAGCCTCGGTTCAGGCTCGCCTCTTCCCTCCCACCGCCGCTGCGCACTGCTCGGTCCCGACTGGGCCCTCCCGCCGGGGCGGCTCCAGCGGCTCCGGCTCCCGCTCCACAAGTTCCTGCTGCCCGTGCCCCGGGCGCGCGCACGAGGCTGGCCCGGCCGTCGGGGGCGCCGGGCGGGAGCAGCGGGAGCGGCAGCAGGAGCGGTGCCGGGAGGGGCGGGAGGAGGGCTGTTGTGCGGGAGCCGCCGATGCCGCTGTGAGATGGCATCATTCTGCGCGGCGGCGGCGGCGGAGCGCGGCGCGGAGGGGTGAGGAGGCGCCGCGGCGGCGAGGAAGCGGAGAAGAAGAAGAAGAGAAAGGTGGAAGGAAGGAGAAGGAGGCGGCAGCAGCTGTGAGGCTGCGAGCCACGGTAAGGGCACAAAACAGGCTGTGCCGCAGCCGCTTTGCGGTCTGGCCCGGCAGAAACACGGCTGCCGTCCTCGATCCTCGCCGCCGCTCGGCCGTGGGCAACCAGGGGGGTGGGCGCTGGACCGGTGCGATCTGCCCCTGTCACCGAGGGGCGGGGAGGAGGGGAATGGGCGTGGGGGCTAAAATGGCGAAGGGAGCCGTAGTGAGGTCTCGGTTGCTCCTTTCCGGCACTTCCACTCGTCGCCCCCCTCCGCCTCTGCTGGCGGGGGGCGGCGGCTGTTGCTTCTCCCCTCCCGATGGTCCACATGGTGTGCGGAGAATCGCTGTTTCCCTGCCGTCTCCCACTCTGGCTCGCGTCTGGACAGGGCTGAGGGCCTCTGGGCCCGCACCTGGCGAGGGGAGGGAGGGTCGGGGCTGTGGTGAGCCTGTGTCTCTCAGGGGCGGGGGGAGAGGGAGGGGGAGTGTCGCCGGTGTCCGGTGTCGGGCGAATAACCTTGTTTATTCCTGTCTACGGCCTTTGAGAGGGTGACTAGGGGCTGAGTCGTGACCTGTGTCAACGCTGAGTGGATTGCGAGAGGCTTTAGTGGCCAGGAGTCAGGCAGCTCCATGGCTGGCCCTGGCTTGCTTATGTGCGGGGTGAGAGCAGAGGAGAAGGATATTGTTGCGTTTATGTTCACCTTCCTTTGGTGAAGCCGGGGAGGGAGGAGGTGAGGAGCCGTGCCCCCTCCCCGGTGCGCTGCTGTCGTCCCTCGCGGTGCCAGGCGCAGGAAACACGGGGTGTTCTCGGTCAGGGCTCAGGTTTTGGGTGTCTGCTCGTCTCTCGGGGTCCCTGTGATGGGTGTTTGGCTGAGCAGACTGTGTGAATTGAAGACCTCGAAAGACTTGTTTGTGTCGTTTATCTTTTGTTTATGTTGTTGCAAAATGTTACAACTCAGCGTGTTTATTTACTTGATTTTATTTGTAGTTGTCTTATTTTTGGAATGATACCAATTCTCATCCCAGTTTAACTAGGATGAGCTAGCTCTGCTTCCAGATCTATAACTGTTTAAACTGTACATCAAAGAGAGAAAAGGACTTAACACCATCTAATTATTTTAATGGTAGCTCTTCGATGTTTGGGTGAAACTGTAAAAAAAGGTATTCATATTTCAGTTACATTTTCACAGGGCAGCTGTGTCTTATAAAAAGTAATCAGGATGCCATGCACTGAAAAAAATCTCAGGTTATGCAAGTTTAATAGTACTGGTTTACTAGGAGATGCAATCACTGACTGCAGGTAGCTGGGTTATATATAGTCACACCTATGAAAAATAGTATGATCTTCATAGTAATAGGTCTACTCTTAAAAAAATTGGTATACTGGTTTAATCTCAGCAATATAGAAAAAAAAGGACTGGTATTGGCTGTGATAAACTTTACTAACTTGAGCTGGTTGTATATTTTTAAAAAATTTTTATGCTGCCTTATCTGAGTCCCTGTTGGTCAAGGTCTAAACTGAATAACTATTTCTGGTTGATTTAAATACTAATAAAGATTAAATAAATTTACTTACAAAAAAAAAATCTGAGAATTTTTCATCCTTTTGAGAAAAATTTTACAGCCGCAAAAGCGCAATTTACTTGGATTCATGACAAAGATGTTTTCAAATAGGGCAATGAGAAATACTTTTGGTTTATGCTGCTTGTGAACTTGTGGGTTTAGAATGCCTTTATCACCTCCTCAGTGTGGATTTTGAGCTATATTTTAAAGGTCTAGTCCTGTAAGTGCTTCTAGCTTGAGCAGCTTAGTACTATCCGTGGACTTTCCCAATGACACTGTAGAATAATTCCCTTAAATACAAAATTATACTTGAAAGCTTGAGAGTTTTGAGACTGATTTATTCTCTTGGTACAGGACACTTTGTTACCAAAAGAATATGGATTATTTTTGTTTGTAAAATAGTTTACATTTGTTGTTTAATATCAGTGAAAAAAACACTGTAAGTCAGCCAGTATGTTTTGTTCAAGGGTTTTCAATAAACTTTAAATAATCGCTTTGCCTACAAGTGCTTCTTAAATCACAGTAATACTGATGGAGTTCAGAGTCAACCCCTTTTCATGAGTCTGTGGAACCCTTGGAAGGAGAAATGTCTGCTAGTTTTACTGCTTTTCATCTTCCTTTTTATCTTTCAGTATGGAGTTGGAAATTTTCATAAGTTGGGATTTCTCCCCACTTCCCTGTTGTTTTTCATGAAAGAATGTATGTGGGGAAAGAGATTCCTTCTGGGTTATGGACAGGAAGAATCAGGAGTAAGGATCTACAACAGGGAGTTGGTGTCACATTCAGTTTCTTTGCACTTCCTATGCCATTAAAACATTAGACTTGAAAACTAAGGTGCCTGAATCAAAATGTCGTGACCTAAGCCATGTCTGGTAATTGGAAATGGCTTCTCTTTATGCACTTAAAGCATTGTTAGCTTAAAAAAACCCCTGCAACCTAAATTCCCCACAAAAACCCCCAAGTTCATTTTAGAATTGAGTTGACATAATGAAGTGTGGAGGCTAGGTGAAGTAATGAATGGAGTGATAACTGAAATAAGTGCTTGCTGCAAGCTGTTTTAAGTGATTCTTGTAAGCTGTGCTAAAAAGACTCTTCCTGAAGACTAAAAGGGAGTGAAGATACTGATAAAAATGTTCTATGTTTTAGGCAAGCCTTGTACTGCACTTGTCTGCTTCTGCAGAGTGTAACATTCACCTGAATTAAAAAAAAAAAAAGAAAAAACCCCTTCTGGCTCTGCCAGAAAATCAGTTGCATAGTGACTCAAAATCAGAAAAGCTGTTCCAGTGTGCCTGTAATAAAGTATGTGAACTGGAGCAGGATTCCCCAGTTTCTATGGTAGTGTCATATTAGCACAAATCCTGTTATTTTTCCTGTCCTTGCAAAACTTGTACACCAGAACTGCTGAACTCTTCATTTGAATTCTGAGTTGTGCAATACAGTGACACTCTTTGTTCTCAGGTCTGTGTCCCAATGCTGGCAGTAGGAGCTGGTTACATCCAGGTCCTTCTTCAAAGTTTGTTGCCATTGCATCGGTAGGCCACTTTCTGTCTTGGTGTTCATTCTGATTTACTGTGGTATGCCGGAGTTCTCCTGTGGTTACATAAAGTGGCCATAGGTACGGATCATTGGAAATACTGAAGGTGTCACCTTTGTTTTCTTGAAGAAAAATAATATAGTTGGAAAAGAGAAACCTCCTCTACTTCTCAGCAGGAGTTGGGAGTGTCCAGAAGAGACATTCCAAAGGCTTGTAAAAAAGATGAAGTCCTAGAGTGGTGCACCCTCTTTCCCTTCCCTGGCCCTCTCCCCTATAGAACACTGACACTGCATAGTTTTTGCTAAAATTTACCTTTGAGAGATAGTAAGAGGGAGGGGTTTTTTAGTAGCTTTTTGTAAGTGAAAAGCTCCAGCTACTGCTGCTTGTGATATGTATTTGCTGTGTTTGAGGAGCTGCTAGTTTAATCAGAAGTGTGTTTAAGTTTAGCTCTGTTTTCCAAGTGTAGTGTTGCTTTAGAGAGAAACACTGGAGATTCCAGGGAAGCTGTCAGACATCAGAGTGGTTATAGGATGTCAGAATTGTTTACAGGGGAGTGTGCTACGTTTGTTTTTGTTTTGTTCTGTTTTTTTTTTTTTTTTAGTTTCTTAGCATTGTAGGAAAAGTATGTCAGGAGAACCTTTAGGTTTCTTTTACATATAGATCTACTGATTATTGCACATATAGTAAGAAGTAATTTATCATTGCAGGTTTACATGACTGTACTGCTGTAGTTCTATAGCAGGCTATGTATGACAGAGAAACAATTATATTTTGATTCCCTCTCCTTTTAATCAGTGTTGAGGACTGTGTAAATGTTCATCTAATGTACAGTTTGATAATTCAGTACTGTCAAAAAATCAATTTTGAAATCCTGGTAAAATTGAGAGTATGGCTTTGGATTTAACTTACAAATTCTACTGATTTTGAAGAGTCAACTGAAAATTACTGAGTTGGTTGTGTTACTCTATAATGGCTTTTGACTAAAATAAAGTCATCAGTAAAATTGGAGTGAAGCATGTGTTCAACAAAGCAGATAACGTTCTTTGGTTTTCATTAACCACCATTTTTCTTTTCATTGCAATATGTTAGGTATGCTTGTGTTCTGCTTTAAGTGGCTAGCATGTGAGCATACTTAAATGTAACCAGTTCAAAACCTGAATACTTTTGTCTAAATAAAATTATCTGTTACACAGTAGGAAAATCTCTTGATTTGTCTTATGTGTAAATGGCATTGAGAATGCAAATGCATATTAGTAACTGATCACTCAAGTAGTTTAAACAGCATAGAATTCCTCCCATCTATTTCGATTCCATTAGGATTTTAGGCTTATTTTGCAGGATATTTTCTTGAAGATAGAAGAAAGCAATTTAAAAACTGATGAGAAGAGGAAGTCGGATTCTAAAGATAAGCAGCAAAATAATTCCGGTTTATGCATTTAAGTGTCTTCACTGTGCAGCCTGAAGTGGGCAGAGGAGAGCTCTCATCTATGCTTCTGTGAGCATAGAGAGCAGTAAACAGGATACTCTGCACACATTTCTCATTACTGGAGTTTTAACTCGCATCTTTTGCTTTAAGATCTGAATGGAGCTGGAGATTAGCAGAAGAATCCTTTAAAAAAGGAAGCAACTAAAAACTTTTACCTGTTCCTCATATAGGTGGGTGAAAAATATAGGAGGACTTTGGATTTTATGTGCATTTCAAGGTAGTCAGAAATTTCTTAGTATAAATCAAATGAAATGAGTTTTAGTTTTAGAATGGGCTAAAGTAAACAGGAAAGATAAAGTTGATCATCTGTAAAATTGCACAATATGCTTTGGCATCAAAACTGAAAAAATAACACATGTCCAGTTTTGAAACAGAGTACTGTGGTAGTTCTTGGGAAATTCAGAAAGACTTTTTTTTGTTTGTTGTTTATAAGGATGAAGTAAAGCTGCTGAACAGATCATGATACCTTAGTCTTAAAAGCTGACCTTGTTTTTATTATATGACGTACCAAAATTACATTCACACTTCTCTCTTGTATTTCCTAGCATCTGTAATGACATAAAATTATGTTTGTATGCATAACAATTAAAAAGCAAAATAAAATATAAGAGGATAGCTCCACAGAAGATGAATAGTAATAGGATTAGCAAACTTCCCTTTTCTCCTCAGGTTAGAATTGTGGAAGCTGCTTTCTCTTAAATTTCAGTTCCCTTTTTTCCTCCATTCTTGGCACAATTTATTTTTCACTTCCAACTATCTTTGTACAGTGTTATCTTTTTAAAAAATGATCACTTTTTTTGCTTAGTAGCTGAAAAGATTTTGGGCTTAAAAAAAAATACTAGAAAGGAAAAGAAGATGGATTTTGACTTCAAGATGCCAGTTACAAGGAAGGAAAAAATCATTTAGTATTGAAAATCTGATGGAAGACTGATATCTGTATGTCATTCCAGAATAAAATAAATCCCTGACTGTCTTGAAAGATATTGCTGACAAAATGTTGTCATGGGACAGTGAATTAAACTGCATTGTTAAGAAAATAGCTATGGGAAAGAAAACTATTTGGAATCTTAGTTCATAACATGATGAAAAGTTGTCTGCTAATGAACTGACAAAATCGGTAATTATTTGTTGAGTAGTGAAAGTTGAACCTTCAGATGGAAATAACGGTGGGTGGTGTAATATTTGGTGAGAGGCAGATTTTCTGTGTTGACATAGGAAACCTAGTGTTGGAAAGAGTAGCTAGTGGCTACAACTGTTCCTCAAAATGAGGTGTAATGAAGTATTTGGTAACGAGAACCAAACATAGTTAAGAACTATTTTATGAAAATGTCCCATCAGAAATGGAGTAAAAATCTAAATGTTGGAATGTATTCACAGTATAATGTATATGAGCTTACATGCTATTTTTATATTACTTACATAAGCATATTTGTTACTATTCTATGGTAAATGGTTTTGGAAATCTCCCAGATATTTTACAAATGAACTGTTGGGTTTCTTTGTTGTTTGTATTCAGCATTTGATCAGGAAAATATAACTGATTGAGGAGAAAACTGTCAGAGTAGTACAGCTTCTGTGCAAATAAAATGAAAATTGTTGTAAATATTTAGTATTAAAAGAAAGTGAAGAGAAGCCTGTAGCAGAGGCCCACAGAACCCTAAATATTAAATATATTAAATGTAACTTTCAGCCCATGCTTTTAATTCTGTGTCATACAACTAAACAAAGAGGTGTTAAAGAACGCTTTGAAAAGTTGTGGAGGGTAGTCTGTCAAGAAGTAATTCTTGCACAGTTTAGTTGAGATTGACTGATGTATGATTCAAAATAAGGAATAAATAGACAAGGAGAAAATCCATTGCTAAGAAAGAGGGGTTTTAATAAAAAATATCATACAGATCATACTTTAGTACATAAACTAAATGCATTTTAAAATGCTTTCAAAGAGCAAGTTAGTCTTGACTGCCCACTGTAGCCTTTTTTTTTTGTTGTTGCAGTTTGTTTATGTTTTGGTTTGGTTTTTTTGAATATAACTGTCAGGGACATCCTACTTTCAGAGTTGGTTGCTGTTCTTGTCTCATTTGTATAAATCTGTCATGCTGGTTGCTTCAGTTTTAAAGCTTTAAAGGCTATAAGAAATCAGAATTTATTAAATAAATCTTTATTAGCAGTGATGGATACTTTGGGCTTGTTTTCCTGCATATTCAGGAAATATATAACAGGAATATTTCCTTATATTCCTGTTCAAATCCTGCATATTTGAACATTTTGTATTTCAATCCCTCCCTTATAACAGAGGGGAACTAAGAACATTTTTCCAGATGTTTAGTGACACTCCACAGCTTAAAAACTGGTGTTTCTAAAGGTTGATATAGAAGATGTAGGAATAGACTAAAGAATAAAACAGACAATGTCATCATGCCACTGTTTCTGTGCACAGTGCATTCCTAGCTTGAATGAATGCTTTGTGTGTTTTTTCAACTTTTCCATGTTCTGCCCTGTCTTGAAAGCTGTATGGTCCAACTGGGGAAGGCACAAGGAAGGACAGCAAGAGGAGAAGAGATTCATATGGATGAAGACTTGGTGAATGACTAAGCATTTTTAATACTCTTCAGGCTGAAGGCCTGTGTGTTGACTGTATCATGCAAATGTATATTTTGTGGGTAAAGGATGCTGGAGATGCTTTTCTCTTGCTTGTCTTTCCTCTAATATCAACACCAACAAGTCCCTCGAAAATCAACCTGAATTGGGGAATGACTTTGACATCCTTCAGTGGGAAGGTCTGTAAGCTTTTTGTAGCCACCTGATTTCAAGGCAGTGTTGCTCACAAGAATAAGCTGTTAATCATTTTAAGTTTAATAACTTAGTCTTTAGCTTTCTCTAAAAAGGATGCTGACCTTCATGAAAGTGTGTTTTCATTCACTGTTGCTTTTGTAATGATGTGTTAAACTTACTATGCAAGTTATTTTTGTGGTTCAGTTTTGGCCCTTGAGAAGTCAACTTTGGGGCCTTCTGTTTTTTATTAATTTTCACGTTCTCAGCTTGTGATTTTCTTTTTTTGTAGTTAAATTTTGGAATCAGATTAACTCAGACTAAAATTGGATTGGAAAATAATTAGCAGAAACAGGCAACTCTTTGTTTTAAGACGTGAGAATTTTTTATCAGCTTAGAGCCCTGGTAAGGATCAGGTTGAATTCTCTAGCACTGTGGAGACTGAAGGGCTATTTTTGAAAAAGTAAGCTTGGCTGAATGCTCTCAGGTAGCAGTAGGTAAGATTAGTGCAGTCTGTGACTGGAAGTAGGACAGACATGTTTTAGTGTTTTAACACTGCTGAGATTGACAGCTGGAAAGAGCCTTGCATAGCACTTTAAAAAAATCAAATATTCAGAGAAAAGAGAGTGAGAACATGCAGTGAATTCTACTTATACCTCTTTGAGCTATTTTTTGAGATAAAGTTACTGGTGAGAGGTGGATCACATCAAATGTCTTACTGATAAAAATTGTGCAAAACCCTTTCTGCCACTTTCTCATAACACTGAGTAGGCTTCTCTTCCCCTCTTTGAATTATTGCTTTTCTGTGACTTACCAAAACAATGGGGAGGCTGGGAAACTATTTTGTGGAGCAGTAATAATGTATTTCCCATTATTGGTATTCCTTAGTCACCTTTTTTCATATCCCATAAAAACATAGTGGGGGGCGTGTAACAATAACAGCAGCACTCTTGGTTAATGTCTTTAAAGTTGTTCCATGTTTGCTAATTTTGCTACGGCTGCAGTAGAGATGTGTTTACAGCGGTCAAAGCTATTGTAAATAATAAGGTGGTGCTGACAGACACAAATTCTTGTGAGTGGATTTTATAAGCTATCTGGGCACTCTTGGTATGTGCTCAGGCTCTCTGCCTGTTCAGAAGCTCATACTTCTCAATTTTCCATGTGGTGAAAATAGGTTACCTATATAGTTTAATATGGAAGTACCTATATGTAACTAGGGGGTAAAGTTTTCTGTTTGCAGTGTAGGTACACTAAAATCTGCCCATAGTTTAACTGTCTTAATATATTGCTTTACATTGCTCTTGATGCAAGTCTGATGAGCAATAATTTATACCAAGCATTAGGATTCTCCATTACAGAAGACAACCCAGAAAGGCTTGTGTAGCTGGCATATATCATGTTCTGGCAGATATGAGAACTATTCAGCTAAATATTACAATTAAGGAGAAAATATTCTTTCCTGATTTCTTGGCATATGTGTTGGCTTTTAACTACCATTGTTCTGTTCAAGAAACCTGGAAGTTGTTTACTGTGTTTGTTTCACTGTATGTGTATTTTTATCTGTAACACACAGAGGAGGCATTGTGGTATTTTTCATTATTTGGCATTGTGGTAGGACCTAGAAGCATCATTGTGATTAAGATTCACAAGCAATGCATGCTGTAAATATTTTGCTGTAAGTTGCTCTGTAGCAGTGAAACTAGGTTCCATACAGACCTTTCTTACAGTTACAATTCTTTTCTTCATGTGCTGTTTTACCCTTCTTCCTTGCAATACAAAAGGCACTCTGCACTGCTGCAGCTCAGACTGATTCAGAGCTTTCTGTGGTGTTTGTGTAGCTTTTGAGTCAGGCAGTGTAGAGAGCTTGAACTCACGCTGCAGCCTTTGCTCAGCAAGCACATGAAATTGTGTCTCTTTCTTCTGCTAGGCTATTGAACTTTGTGTTCAATAGCCTAGAAACTCATGGGAACTTAGTGTTTCAGAAGATACTACTTCTCAGTTTATTTTAACTGGATCTGGTGGTGAACAGATTCACTTAGAGGGATGGAGATGAAAGGAAGACGAGGAAGAGGCAGGTGGACAGTATGAGTCATGCAAGTGATGTTTGCTTGGGAAAACAATGCTAAAAAGGTCCAAGTATAAGGCAGAACAGAACAGGCAGATGTGTGCAGTGGAATCATAGTCATTTGTTTGGGCCTCTTGCATAACACTTGGAAATACAGTTTTTTGTAAACTTCTCTAACGGTACTATATTTTTTCTTAGACCTTTATATGAGGCTGGTAATATGTTATAGATAATGCACAGATCAATTCTGTGGCATTTGTAGCAATGGTCAGTGAATGTACTTGAAAAAATGCAGAAAATACTCTTTATCTAGAGAGCTTGCTCTCTATATCAATAGGAGTAAATGAAGATTTGGTTTCTGAGGTGGAGGGGTGGAATGTGCATACAGCTTACCTTAAGAAGGAGGATTTATTCTGTATATAAATATACAGTAATATTTATATCAGACCCACTGTGAAGAATGGTAGAATTTGTCCAAAGGAGGAGTAGAGAGCATGACTTAGGAGGGGCAGCTCAGGGTACAGTGTTTGCTCTGCTTAGAGAAGATGAAACGTAGAGGTGACGTCATTGCTGTCTTCAACTCCCTTCTGATGGGGAACAGATAAGGAGGTGCTGATCTTCTGGTGTCCCCTGATAGGAGCTGAGGGAATTGCTCAAAACTGTTTTGGTTTGGTTGGTTAATAAGGAGTTCTCTGCTGAATCATTGAATGGCGTATGTTGGAAAGGATCTCAAATGCGGGATCAAGCACTGGAACAAGCTCCCCAGGGAATTGGTCATGGCCCCAAGCTGTCAGTTTGCAAGAATAAAATAACAGTACAGTATTTTGATTGGCAGGGAACTATGGTAATCATCTAGTCCACCTACCTGAGCAGTTCAGGGCTGACAGCAAGGTAAACTGTATTGTCAAGGGCACTGTCTGAATGTCTCTTAAACACTGACAGGCCTGGGGCATAGACTGTCTCTCTAAGAAACCTGTTACAGTGTTTGACCACCTTCTCAGCAAGGAAATACTTTCTTATGTCAGGTCTGAACTTCCCCTGACTCAATGTTGAACCATTTCTACATGTCCTGTCACTAAACAACCTGGAGAGGAGAGTAGAGCCTCCCTTCCCAGTTTCCAATCAGCAGACTTGCTACTGGTACATTCAGCTCCAGTATCTAGATCATTGATGTAAATATTAAACAGGACTGGCCCTGCAACTGAGCCTTGAGGAGCAGCACTGGCATGGGTCACCAGTCAGGTGTAGTCCCATTTGGTACAACCCTTTGAGCTCTGCCCTTCAGACTGTGCTTCACTGAGCACACCATGAGCCTGCTCTTCCCACAGCTGGGCAACTTGTCCTGAAGGACATTGTGAGGAACGGTATCAAAAGCCTTGCTAAAATCCAGAACTATGTCTGCCACCTTCCCTTCATCCACAAGGTCAGAGACCTTATTCTAGAAGGATATAAAATTAAACAGGATCATTTCATGATCACAGCTGCCAAGACAGCAACCTACTGTCACATCCCCCACGAGTCCTTCTGTATTCACAAATAGCAAGTCTTGGAGGGCATCTTTTCTAGCTGGCTCACTGAGTACCTATGACAAGAAGTTACCTCCTACAGATGTCAAGAATTTCCAGGACTTTCTCATCACAGTGTATGGCACTCCTGATTGATATTAATTGAAATCTTTTATAAGGGCAAGGGCTACAAATTTCATGGGTTTCCCCTAAATTGCCTTGAGAATAATTAATCAATAATTATTTCCTGGCTGGGGTATCAGTTGTAGACACCCACTGCAGCAACTCCTCTTCTTCCATACCCCTAATCCTCTCTCAGGAGCTCTCAAACACATCATGACTAACTATAAGGCTGTGCAATCAAACCTTTGCTCACAAACAGAGCAATTATTCCACCTTGCCTGCTCTGCCTATTGCTCCTGAAAAGCCTGTAGACCTTCATCCCAGTGCTCCAGCCATGAGGCTCATCCCACCTAGTGTTACAAACACCAATAATACCATAGCCCTGGGAACTGACCAATCCATCCTGTTCAGGAAGCATTCAGACAGTGCTCTGAGATACTTTTAACTTTATGTTAAAAGATGTTAAACTTCTATATATGTGGAGTCAGGAGTTGGATGGGGTGATCCTCGAGGTTCTCTTCATCTCAGAATGTACTGTGTTTTAAGAAGAGTTACAGTTTGCTTTCCAGTTCAGTTCTCTGTCGGTCTGCTGCAGGGTTGGCAACTTGGAACTTAGTAACAAAATATTTACAGTGTATCAGGGACATTGAAGTATCTCTGGAGAAACTGTTGGTTTACCGTCAGGGAAAACTAGTGCCTTGTCCTATTGTCAAGGCCTCATAAACCTTGGAGGAGGAGAGTGCTGAAGCTGAAATTCTGCTTCTGTGAAAGCAGATCCTAAGGAAGCCACTGCTGTATCAATACCCACCAGTATATGCTGTGGCTTTGGCAAAAAGATGAGAAATTAAATGCTCCTATATCCCTGACTGTTCTAGCTGGTCTGGAGATTCACTCCCAAAAGTATGTTGATGAAAATAGAAAGCATGAATATATTCTCATAGTTTTCTTCTCATTTGTTTTGTTGGAGTACTAATTAACAAATTTGGGTCCTTTTCCAGACTTCTCAGCCTCGAGTAATTCTCCTTTTTTTGGAGAATACTTGTAAGCTGTTCTTAGATAAAGGAGTGAGGGATACTGTAAATTGAAGATGTCTTTGGTAGTATGTTTGAGTTTTAACAGGAGAAGCAAAACATTCTGCTGGCAGAAGATATCTCGGGGTCCTGGTGGACATGAGTTTGAACATGATGCAGCAATATGCCATGGAGACAGAGGGTGACTGGTTCCTGGGCTGCATTGGACAAAGAATCTCCATCAGGTTAAGGGAGGTGGTCTTTTCCTTTTAATCAGCACTGGTCATGAGGCCATACCTGTAATGCTGTGCCCAGTACTGGGCTCTTCAGTACAGAGAAGACATGGATGTGCTGGAGAGGGTTTAATGAAGAGCCTTCAAGATGATTAAGGCACTGAAGCACCTCTACTTAAAAAAAAAATAAAATCCAATAGTCACTATTAGGATAGAATATATCCTACAGTTACAAATGTTTTGAACAGTACATTTTACTGTCCTCTCAGGTTTTCCAGGTCTATTTGTATAGGTGATACTTATTTTCCTGATGAAATAGTTATTTTTTTAACATACATATTTTAAACTCATCAATGCCTAAGGAATTGGAGAAACTATTAGTAAGAAGTAAGTACTAAAGGGATCTGAAAGAATGTTATAATCTTGATAAGTAGCTATTCTGTTAAATAGTTTCAAGTTGTTAGCTTTGCATTTTTATAGACTATCCTAGATTTTTATTTAAGGTAGAGACCTACATTTCAGTCCATCAATATTTGTCTGACTCAAGTTTAGCAGTAGGTACCACAGAAAATAACTTGTTGCTCAACAAACAATGGTCTTTATTACAATCCTGCCCTAGAAGTACTATCACTGTGGGTTTCCATTGTGTGAGAAGTAAAATCAATGCTCTTAGCATTATTTTAAATGATCAGGGAAAAACTGATTTCCATTCCTAGTATTTTCTAAGCTATTAAACAATGACTTTAGCTACTATTTATAATAATTTTACAAATGGTATCTCATAGATGAGGAGGCTGTTCAGTACTACTCACAGCATCTTAAAAATTTACTGGCTAATTATAAAACTTACTCTATGCTTTATGATTCTGAATACATTTTTTTGCATCTTTTACATTCACTTTGAGCATAGAACTATTGCTTAATTTGTTTTCACAGGCATTCTGAAAGTTAATAATCTTTCCTTCATTGAGCATTCTGTTAAATAAGTTAGGATTTGTAATGTTCAGGTTCTTTAGTTTCCTGCATAATTTTAAGACATAGGTAGAAAACCTGGTGGTAAGCATGAATGCTACTTAGTTCCATTCTTAAATATTTTTTATTTTGTAACATACAGGTTTCATGTGTACTTTTGTGTTGAATAATTAAAATATCTCCCAGAAAAATTTTAGATCACATAGGTATAAAATGCAAAAAAAAAAAATATACACAGGACTGAAATTTAAAGGTAGTAAAGATGAAAACAACAAAAAACCAAGGCATTCGGAAACCAGGAAGTGTTTAAATTCATGCAGATAAAAAGGTATGGGAATTGGCTGCTTGGGGCAAAACCAGAATACCAGCAGACGTGGAACTTGGTTTAGTCTGTGGAAAAAAAAAATAATTCCAGTGTCATATAAACAGATCTATTAAGTTAAATTGAAAGAATCCAAGACATTCAGAGTAAGGCATCCAGATTAAAAATCAAAGGTTAGCACTGTTTGTGTAATTTGGACTTTGCTTTTCTCTCATATGTCTAGCAGGAGTCGCACATTCATTTGCCACTGAACCATTTCTTTCAGTGTATCTGTAAGAATGACAAAAACCCACCTGCTGCTTAATGGTGCTTCATTACTCCATAGTTCTTGTTCAATTAATTTAATTTCAATTAACTGAAGCTTGTCAAGGCTTTTATTTGACATTGAAAAAAATCTCTTCAATGTTTTTGCAACTTCTGGTAATTTTAAGTGGGACTTATTGCCTGTTTAACTATTACAATGTGTTCATTTACAGCTTTAGATACCCTTTTTAAAGTCCTTGCCAGCTACAAGTATTTGTAATGTGAAATAATTTTAAAAAAATAGTATAGCTAGGCAATATTTTCCTTTCTTTAAAGTTTGTTCTTATGTTCAAGCAATTTTGGTTCCCTAAGAGTGAGTGTAACAGAGTGCATACATGAAAGAGTTCTTCTAAGTGGCTGAAGCATGTCAAGGTACCATTTTGCCAGCTTTATGAGTATTTTAAATTCTGCCATTCTATTAAAAGGATTCAAACCAACAAATTTTCATTAAGTGTATAGGATGTCCCTGAATATAGCTTTTTACTGGAAGCTATAGGAGTTCACAGGAATAAGGTTGTTTTTTCTTCCCTTCCACCATACAGCAATTAGTTGCTGATTAATTAAAGCTAATACCTTGGCCTACATGATGTCTTGTGTGTATCCCTAGTCCATCACACCTAAACCAAAATTTGTTTTGGGCTTCACTGTATTCCTGGTTAACATATATTTGTTCAGAAAAGAGAACAGAACTGCAGACTTTCTGAACTGGCCTGAAATAATAAATCTTAGAGGAGCAGAACTTCTCAAATGGAGGAGGAGAGATGAAATTTTGGTGAAGAACAAATTAGTTTTGTCTTCAACATGAAGCAAATGTTCAGTAGTTCTCAGAAGGCCCTACTGGTGTTTGTGATAAGTATTTCCGTTGCTTCTTAAAGTGGCATTTGGTTTGTGGTAAGGTTTGTGGCATTCAAGGGAGGAAATCTTTTAGTTCTCTATTTGCCTATGTGTAAATATTACTGTAATTTTGGCTTTTGATAATCAGAACTATCCATATAGGGAATGTCAAGTCTTTTTTTTTTTTTTTTTTTTTTTTTGTTAGTGTTGCTGTGGGCAAGGAGAGTTGTAGAAGTGACTTTACTGTCCTGCACAGTGTGAGAAAGGCCAACACATTTTTGGGTCTACAGATATTTCTCCAGATCTATTTCAGATCTGGTATCTGTTTGTGCATCTCAAATTACTGAGGTGAACCTTTCCTTATGGCTAAAGAAGAAATCCTTAATTTTTTTAATGATAATAGAGTTACTGGTTATCTCTGGAAGTAATACAGTTTTGGTTCTTTTCTTTTTTAAACCCAGTTAATTAGGCATGTGTTCAATTAGTTGTGACAAAATCATCATCATTTTTAATGTTGATAAATAGCGAAATGAACTTTTCAATCAGAATTGTGTTTTATTTGTGAATAAAAATTCTGGATTTTGAGAGTCTTAATGGAAAGAAATTGATTAAGAAACTTAGTTGCATCTGACATAAGAAAAGGCATTTTTTCCTTTTCTTTTCCTTCTTTTTTTTAGATCAATAAACTTTCTTCTGATCCTATACTTGCTGGTTTTCATTGGCATGGTAACTCCCTTCCCCCCACCCCAGCCTTGTTTCTTTGGTGGAAGAAGAGGGCCTGGAGGCAGGACTAGAAGTGTGGATGATTTTCTGTGCTACCCAACAAAATGGAACAACTGTCTTTTCCTGCAACATGCTCACACAGGGTTTCTTTGTCACCCTGCATGCTCTACCATGGGCAGAGTTTCCCTAGAATCTTTCCTTCCTATACCTTGCACTCAGAAGATCAGAACAGCTACAGTAAAGAGATTCTGACACCTACAACCTTCTGAAATCACTGTTCAGTTCTCCAACCTTCAGCGTTAATTGACCTTTTTACATTAATGAATTAAAGGGAAAAAAAAATTAACTGTTTTCTGTGATAGGATTTTTCTATGTTATGAAATGATATCACAGGTAATTAGACCATACTATCTTGGTACTTTTTTTTTGTTAGTCTTATTCCTAGCTTGATTCTTGCGGTATCATGTGAGTAGGGAAATGGGTTTCTCTCTTGGTGGGTGTACTTTTTACATCTGAGTGCCTTGATTCTTCATTAAGTATCTCCTCAATTACTGTTTCACAGCATCAGGCAATTTAGAAATGTGTGTTTGCTGCTCCAGTGATACTCCTTAACTTTCAGCTTTACAAGAAATACCTGCACAAAATGCACTAATTTGCAAGTGAGTAATGCAATTTAAAATGTGCCTGCTTAAATTGTATGAATAAGTAATTATTCTACTAATGACTGAGAAAATAAATAAATGAAATATTCACTGTTGTTGTTCCCTTTGATTTCTGATGTTTTAATAGCATTTTGAGATTTGGAGAGTATTGCTCACAGAAGTGTAAATTTTATAAATGCTGTTATTGTTACAGACTTCCATGAAACTGTTGAGTCAGATGAAGTAGGAAATGATCCTTTAATTTTTTTAATAGACTTCTATGTTGTCCGTTCCATGGTTTTGCTTGTGTCTTAATTTTGTCCTAATCAATGTGTAGTTACCCAAAATAATATATACAACTGAAGTAATATTAAAATATCAGCTGTAGGAGTTAATAACTAGACTGTACTCTTCCAGTTGATGAAACAGTTATATATGATGAGGGTGGTTTAGTCAGAAGTTTTGTGCTCACTGTGGTCTTCATGGGGCCCTCCAGAGTCTCTCAATGAATTTTTGTTGTCCAGGAATTTTGAGGCTGGGGGTGGTATTTATATGTATAGATGAAACAGTTCTGAAAGTAAAGCTTCACATCCTTCAGACCAATGAAGTTTAACCTAGAGCTTGAATAAAGAGGTGTAGCAAGTTCATATTTGGGAATGTGTGGTGATTGTAGCCCTGTCAGAATTAATCCCCTCATTTTCAGGAAGATTGTAACGACAAAGATGGTGACTTACATTGCTATATGTAATCCTTTTTTTAAGATTATGTAAAGATAACCTCAAAGATTTTAACCCTTAATCGACATATTCAAGAGCCAAACTGGGCATTTATTTTGAGAGACAAGAAAAAGGGATTTAGGGATGAGGAAAAAAAAGTTTGTCCATGATGCAAGAAAGCAGTAAATATTGCCCCTATGACATAGTGTTCCCTTGTCCATTAGTGGTAAGGGCTTGTATTATTTGAAATATGACTTCTAAAATTATTTAGTTAAAAAATCCTCATCTGTTTTTCTTTCTCATGGATACTTTTTTATAAATATGATCAAGAATTTTGACATTACTCTGGATGTGACATTTACTCAGTCCTTTTAATGAGTATTTTCATTTTGCTTGGTCTGATTGCCATTCCGTGCATTTCTGCAGATCAGACAATGCGTTTAGTTGAAATTTTGGTTATTTTTGGCCGTGCAGATATAATTTCTTCTGGCTCATCAAGACAGGAGGTTGCTAGTCCTTGAAACTTTCAGATGTCCTGTATTGGAAGAATCCCTACTAGAATTTTCAGAAATCTTCCTCAGCTTATAAATGGTTTTACTTCTAGTAAAGTAAGAAAATGATGCTAGTCCCATCTTCATGTAAGTCTGTCATTTCTTCTTCTTATGTGACTTCTTTATTGTCCCTGTTTAGTTTCATTTCGTATATGCGTGGTCTCTCTGCAGCAGCCTTGCTCCCCAGAAACCTGAGATTTTTGGGAACATTTATGTCAACACTCTTTACTTCCAGTCTTTGTTGATTTTGGACTGCTCTTTCATGGTCTGTTATCACAGGAGAGCTTTTCATGTCTTTTTCTTGAGTGTGACAATCCATACTAGTACCTTACGAATATCAGTAATACTGTTTTTGTCAGCACTGCAAACAGTTCCTGTGATAGAGTTCTTGTTCAGTGTCTCACCTCACCTCTGCCCCTGCCATGCCTGCACCAGTAATTTTTCTGTCAAAGGTTGAAGGGCCAAGTTTTGGATTATGCTTCTATTTTTTAATTGTGCAGCAGCATTTGTCAGATGTTCAGACCAGCGTTTAGGAACTAATAGACATTCAAAGCTCTAGATAAAATAGTTCATATTGTACAATCTAGTTTGGCTGGCTTTTCTTCTTGAAGGCTTTGTTTACCTGGAGTAAAAACATGTTTGACTGGAAGAGAGTATGAGCCAATGTGCATCAGGCAGTGAAGACTTTTTTTTTTTTTTTTTTTTTTTTTTAAATATTAACGTTAGAGTGGCTTTTTGGATCTTGAATGAAAATGACAAACATTGTCAGGTGAGCAGGCTGTCTCCTGAAAGAACCAGCCTGCATCTGAGCTGATTAGGCAATAACCTGTTAATTTAAAAATGTCAGTAGCTAAGTTAGTGATGAAAATAATGGATGACTGAAGCCTTAAATAAATTTAATGTTTCCTTTCTCCTTAATTCCTGACCAGTTCTTGATTTCTAATCAGTTAAGAAAGGATGAGTGGGCTGCAGCTGTTAGAATCTTTGGAACATGATGGAAACTTAGAATCTTTGGAGCATGATGAAAACAGAATCAGTCAATTCAGCTTATTTGCTCTGTTCAGTAAAGCCCTTTTCAATACAAACTATGACACAAAACTTTATGTATTTTTGGTAAAAATCAATACTTATTTTTAAAAGTTTAAATTTTTTTAAACTTTCCTGTATTTTAGTGTGTTTTTGATAGTATTAGACATGCATGTCAGTATTTCGTTTACAACATACTGAAAATGTGGAACTGTAATAATTGCTTAGGTGTAAATGCACCTAAGTGTACCTTATTGGCAAGTTTATAAAGCAGATTTCTGTTAAAGAAGGATGTTAATTCAGCGGGGTCAGAACAGAACATCAGGGGACTGTTGTTGTAGGTTGCAGTCATGTGGTTACAGCCCCTCAGCCAACACCAAGCCTAACTTTGTTTCATCTCTGTCAGCTATTGAGATCTCCCTCACAGTGCAATAATTTCCCCCAGGTATCATGGTCATTTTTTCTTTCAAGAGGAGAGATGCAAAGCTAAGTGTAGTGAGTTCTTGCTTCCCTGTTATCAGAAGATTCACAAATGTGTTTGCCAAATGCAGTTAGCAGCTTAGTAGCTTGCAGAGCCAGAAACTCAGGTTTGGGCAGGTGGTATTACCTGCAGATAAATCAGCACATGAATTTTGAGGATATTATACAATGAGCTGTCTACCTGAGGATCCTGACATTATTTATTTATTTCTTTCTGTATTTATTTTGCTTTGCACATCCTTGATGTAAAGGATGTGCAAAAAAAAGCACAAAACTCATCCAACCACCCAAATAAAAACCAACCCCCTGCCCCAGCATTTTAGATCTACATAGGTTAAACAGTTAAAGGAAAGGAACAATCATAATTTGTCAATTACAGAAGTATGCCTAAACTAGTTTTTTAAAGTATGTTTAGAACTAGATTGCAGATCTTGATTTCTTGGGAAGAATTTGAACTTATTTGAGTCATTTGAATGTGTTGCTTTTATGACGATTTCCATATGAGTGAACGCCAAAGTCAGGTGTAGAAGACCATCCACTGGAATGTGTGAAGAAAATCTAGGACTTATATTTTACCTGAAAAATAAGAAATAAATTAAGCTTTATTTGGTATTGACACTGGCACTCTCTGTAGGCCTGTATTTTGGATGGTCCTGTATTACATTTGGTTCGTGAGGTGTCCTGAAAACAAATTTCGTATCCACAATATGATGGGAGTAACAGTAAAACCTTCATTTGTTAATTCACTTCCAGTGTATTGTGATGGAGGCAGTTTAGTTGGGCCCAGTTAGGAGGATTTGTGGATTATAATATTTAGGTTTTACTAAGCAAACCCTCACAAAATAGGCAAGTAGCTTAAAAAAACTTCCTGCAAAGAGACCATGGATCGAAGACAATACTAATAATATGAATAATAAGAACATGGCAGAGCTGATGATTCTTCTACTCTTAGCATGAGCTCTTGGTCAGGTGTATTATGAGATAAAACCATTGGCAGTTATATGTGACAAGCAGTCAGCCAAAACAATTTGGTTTATCAAGAATGGTATTTCAAATACGGATGTACATCCGCTATTGGAACATTGTTTGAGGTATCAGCTGATGATAGTATGAAGCCATCACAATTAGCGAGGCATTTAAAAACTAAGCGCCCAAAACATGAAGATAGGCATCTGCAATTTTTTTTCAGCAATGTTGAAGTCATGATGTTCTCAATCCAAGATTTTACAGGATTTCACTAAACTTAGTGATAGATCATTAGAAGCCTCTTTTGAGATTTCTCAGTAGCAGAAGACACAGATACTATTGGGGAAGCAGTTCATCTTCTGGCGGTAATAATACATGGTAAACAATGTGATGACAAACTAAAACACATTCTTTTGTCAGCAGATACTGTTGGAAGATGTCTGGAAAACATTGCCAAAGTTCTGAAGAAACAAATATCAGAAAAAATTACACAGTGGGAGAGGCTTGCTCTACAGACATTTGGATGAAAGTATAGGTGTTTGTGGTGTGGCTCGGCTTATGGTGATTGCTAGATTCTGGGTCCATAATGAAATTCACAAAGAACTAAGTCATTTGGAAAAGATGTACCAGATAAGAGACATTCTTAAGCATAAATTCTAAACTGTTAAATAAAATTCTTAAATAACCCCATTTTTTAAAATGGAAAAACTGTATAAAAGTAACCACAGATGGAGTGGCTGATTTGACCAAAGTAAAAAAGATTCTTGGCTAAGGTTACAAGTTGAGCACGACTTGCAGAATTCGTTCACTGCATCATGCATAGGCAAGCAACAAGAAAGTTGGAGCCATAAGAGCACAAAGTGCTGCAGGATGTCATTATTGTGGTTCATTGTATGAAAACAAAAGCTTTAAATAGTAGAGTATCTTACATAATCTGGAATGACACTGGGTGTGACCAGGAAGATCTTGTGTGCTGTGCAGAGGATCGCTAGTTATCATGGCAAAGTGCTAAGAAGAGTTGTAAAACTTGAAGATTAATTACATCTAAAATTAATATTATAATAAGTAATATTTATTATAATATTAAAAATGTTATGAATTCATAAATAAATGTTATGAATTTCTTAACCTGTTTGGTGATAACAGTCAGCAGTATGCTGACTATCAGTTATTTTAAAAAAATAATGACCCTTAAGACACCCTCATTGAAGGTCATGATGGTATTTTAACAGACAAGAAACCTATTGCTTTTTGAAATAAACTGATGCTATTGAGAAAGCATTTTGAAAACGGATGTTTTGAAATGTTTCCTTGTGTGATTTTTGTTGCCAGAAACGATGTGTCATCTGTAAAACCTTCCACATTTGTACACTTAAACTTGGAAGCAGAATTTCCTTATCTGCTTAAAAGTCCTTCCAGTCAAAAGTTTCCGAATCTGAAAATTTTATAGAAGTATAAAAATGTGCCTTCCATTGGTTTACAATAGCAAATGATTGATATCAGGGACGATGGGAATTTATGGCCATATTTCAAGAAAAACCATTGCATAATTAGTGGATGGAGATGCAAAATGAGTGTCATGATTTAGAAAGTCTAGCCAGTTATGCACTTTGATTTGGATGTAGGTATCTTTGTAAATTGTGTTCTTCAGCTACAACAGCCAATAAACTGAATGTAAAACTAGGCATTCAAATCACTGTATTACTAAGTGCTAAGTCCACATTTTCAAAAATGCTGAAGCATATTCAATAACATGGCTCTCACAAAAAAAAATCCAGCACTTTTTTTTTTAGTAAGAGCAAAAAGGGTTTTTTACCATTAAAAATATTTAAAAATACTGTTTATTTCATCTTCATTTCATCCTTTTAAATTTCTTTTATATGTAATATATACAGAGTATACTAGTAAAGTGGTACATATATTTAATTTATAAATAAATAAACCTGTGTTGAGGATATGTACTCAAAAGTTTTGTACTTACAGAAGGGTATGATCAAAAAGGCTTGGTAACAGCTCTTTCCGTATTGTTATTGAAACCAAATGTGTTCACAGAAAAAAATATGTGGAAGTTCATCCAAATCAGTCTATTTTACATGTATATATTCTTTTCATGTGAAAAGTAGTCATCTGATAGAAACAGAATGTTTTACTTCTAGATGTGAGTCAGGTGTAGTAGTTCAGAAGGACAGGAGTGATGCTGTGTGCACAGGTATGTGCTGGGATGCACAATCAGTTTAAGTTGCTGAGTGGTGAACTGGGGTGTCTTTGTAAAGTGCTTCCTGTCTCAATAGAAGAGGGAAGTGATTTGTGGGTGGACAGCAGTGGGGCAGGAAGCTGGTGGCAAATGCAGGGATAGAATGCAAACGTTTGTCTGAATCGCTCTCCTCATTGCTCGAGTGTATTGTTCTGGTGACAGCATGATTTCCAAGCCTGTAAACATTTCAACTGTTTTGTTCATTTGAAGTTGTTGGTGCTCAGCTTATCTGAAATCAGACCATAAGTATGTAATTCTCTCTTCTAGAGAGAGAATTATTGATATATCACAGCTGAATTTCTATTCTTGCCTTACAGTTGTTCTAAGCTATGTAAATATAAATGTTAGTGAAGTGTCTTGGCATCCTTAGAGGTGTAACGTGGGACAAATTTCCAAAGTGACTGCTTTTTTTAGCTGCTGTTATGAAATAATGTGTTCTGCTGTACCTAAATAATATTTGGTAACTTCTTGATTAGTTGAACATTTTATTTAATAGCTGTAGCTGACATGCAGAGATAAGTACTTTTTAATAAGCTATCTGTTTGGTTTTTTTAGGCTGAAGCCTAAACCTCTGACATGGCCACAGCCTCACCAAGATCTGATACAAGTCACAACTGTAATGGAAGATTACAGATGCAAGTAACAGGCAAGTAGTGATATGTATCATAGAGATTTTCTATTCTACAAAATACATATGTATTCTACAAAAGCAATCCTGGAAGTGAGTGAAAAAATTATCTAGTTAATATCTTAATTAATGATATGAATGTTACAGTTAATAATGTGACTATAATATATGTAGATGATTTGAGGCTAAATAGAGATTATACAGTGAGTCACATGATAGGGTTTAATAAATCCTCAAATTAAAAAAAAAGGTATTCTGTATGACAGTACAGACAATTGCAAGAAATTTTGCTTGGGAGCAAGTGGTTAATGACATGTATTCTGAAGAGGGAGCACATATTACTGAAATTCTAGGAAAAAGATTGGTGGTTGTAGTAAACCTTAAGCTGAAAATGTTTTAGTGAAGGTGGAGAACTGGAGGAGATCACAAAATTTGCTAGCCCTTCAGAAGATTAAGTTCTTTTATTACATAGCAGGTAAATATTTGTCAAATGTAATATCCTTAGGGCAACAGGTTAGACTTAACAGACATATGGAATAACTTAGGTTGGAAGGGACCTTTGGTGTTTCCTTAGTACAATCTTATGATGAAGGCAGGGCTACCTTTGAAGTTGGATTAGGTTGCTGATTATATTGTCCAGTTAAATTTTCAGTGCCCTAAAGTCTGTAAATTACCAGCTTTCCTTGTGATAAGCCGTGCCACTTTGAATATTTTTCCTTCTATCCAGTTGCAATTTGCTTTGTTGTCTCTTTTTTCCTTTTGCTCTGCTGGTTGTCATAGTTTGAGGCAGAAATAAGCCATCCCAGTATCAGTGGAAATTTCTGGAAAACAGTCCTGGAAATTTCTAATTGTGTTGGGAACACTTTTTCAATAGGTGTTGAACAGGCCAAGTAGATTATGCGTTTTGCTACTGATGGGCAAGGACTGGTCAAAGATGTGACAATTGTCAGTCTTAGCTACTCTCTCTTTGGGATGGCAGAACAGATCTGGGGCTTCCTGGTAGTCTGAAGATAAGCAAAGTGCATCTAAGTAAATAAGTTTGATAGCTAATAGTGACTGTTACAGCAGTTAAAAGTAAAAATGTTACCAGCACTGTACATAAATACACCTACCATAAAGATGTGTATTTATGTGTATAAGTATTTTTTTACCATTGATAACTAACTTGAGCTTTCCAGGGATTTTGAGAAATCTGGGAATGCCTAAGTAAAAATGGATGCATGGCTAGGAATATGTTAAGGCTATCCTGAAAAAAATTTGGGAAAAACATGAGTAAGATACCATGTGTTAATAAAGGCTGCATCTAAAGAAAGATGCATCTTGCTGGATGATCCAAAGATGGCCAGGTTATCTGAGAAAAAATACATCGTTGAAGAGTCCCCCAAATTGATATTTTATGAAATTAGATAAGAGAGGAGCCTCAAAAATTATTAAACTTATGTAAGGAGCACATTACTCAATAATGTGATGAATCATCAAAACTGGCAATGACTAATAGCAGAGATGGAGCCACATGTAGATTGAATGTGTATATATAACTGTAAACTGGCTTATACAAATGACCCTTAATTTCAGATCTGTATCTACAGAAATGGTAATTTTTTATCCTGCGCTGAGCTCCTCCTTTTGTAAATAGTCTTGTATTTTTCTGGTACTGGGACTTCTTTTTGACTCCAAGAAATCTGGATGAGGGCTCAAATGGGAAGAGGTCTTTACAACATTTGTGATTAGTTTTCTGAAGGTTTAGTTCTCTAAACCTAGTCTTTATTGCAGGATCACAGGAATGAATGCCAGTGGCATTCTGAGTAGTAGGAGGCAGAGGAGTGTGGGAGTGTAGTATTGCTGACCTACACTGCATATTTATGTGTAATTTTGTTTATGCTGCTGTAGAAGCTATAATTATTTCAAGAACTATACTTAAAAAGCACTTTTATAAAGGCAGCAAGTATCATAGACTCATTTTGCAAACAAGGAATTTGTATGGAGTGGTGACTTGTTTGAGTTTGGACAGATACAACATGTTGTAGGCATGCTTTGCCATCAGTATTTGCTCAGATTTCTGACTGAGATCTTGTCTTGTTAATTCTTTTGGAAGTCTTGCTTGTTTTATTAATTATTCATAGTTTTTTTTAGAAGATGTCCTAACCAAAAGATGATCATGGTCTCCTTTTATGTTTGGGAGACTCTAAACTTACTAACTAAACATAATCAGATAAAAGAGGGGAAATTAAGAGAAAGCTTGAATATCATAACTAAATACCTGTGTTTTAATAAATGTTGTATTTTCCTTTGCAAAACAAATTGTGGAGGAGAATGTGGAAGAAGTAGAGCTTGTCAAAGCTTAAGAGTATATCATGATTTGAGATGAAAAACTATGACTTGTGTGCGTAATTGCAGTTTTAGTTTTCTACAATCTACAAAGCTTTCATCATTATCAGTTGCCTTTTGTGACCTATGATGCATTACTACGACTGGGCTTTTCAAATGTGAGAAAGTTTAGTTTGCACCTTTTATTTGAAACAAGTAAAAGTCCATGGCTGGTGCCTTTAGAACCTTGGATGGTTGCATCCCACTAACTTTTAACTGACTTATGTATATGTCTCAGAATACTGCAATCCAGAAATACATCTCCCTTTCAGTTTAGTAAACTTCCATGTTGGGTTAGCAAGTACCATTAAAGGAAAGGAATGGGGAAGAATTATTTCTAAATGGCTGAAAATACTCAGCCTTGTTTTAGTTTTCAAGTGGAGGGAACAAGAACCACACTGAAGCAAGGGAGCAATTAGAGAGAAGGCAGAGCCAGCAGGTAAATATAGTTGAGAGTCCATTCTTGTGGTCTTTTCAAGACACCATCTGACTGAAATAGAATTTAAAATCTTGGCAGTTGGGCTGCTGTTGGCTTTTATCGTGGCTTCCTCAACTAGGCATGGAAGAGGGAGAACAGATTTATGTTCAGGAGCTCAGAGGAACTCACCACTGATTTGGAGGTGAAAGTAGCTTCTTTCGTAAGTGGTGTTTCTTAATTTTTGAATATTTACCTGAAACCTTTGAGTTCATTTACAAAGCTGATGAACTCAAATAGGGGAAATCTAAGAGTAGCTTTCTTAATTGTGACAAATTGATTTGTAAACCCACAAATACAAACATGCAGGAATACAGGCAAAGCAATGAAACACTGTATGCAGGCTTTGCTATACCAGGACATTTTGTAATAGGCATGAACTGCATTGACTTTCATAACAATATATAACTAAAAAATAAAGTCTGTCTCATAATCCCTCAGATGCATCATCAGATGTATCATACTTAGGCATTTTTCAGTTAAGGGAAGAATAGGGAGAACAATGAGAAAATAACCTACGTTATTTCCAGTGTTTATCCCTAAAATAATTGTGCTGTCTCTACAACCAGTCCTGCCAGTGAGGGGAAAAGAGTATGTGACACTTGGTTTCAACTATCTGACAAAGCAGCTTTTGAAAAGAAAAGCTACTAATAAAATAAAATGGTAATTTTTGCATTGACTTCTTTCTGTGCAGCAGAAGTAGAGTAGGTGAGGAAAAACATTGCCTTGCAAAGTATTTCATACAGTGTGTAGGCAGGACATTTTCTGTTTTTCAGCAACAGCATGCTGTTATAGATAAAGCAATGTATTTTATTAGTTTCTAGTGCCAAACTGAAACGGAAAAAGAATTGGTTTGGAACAACTTTCTACACGGAATTAACCGCAGATGGAGAAATTAAGAAAACAGCAAAATCAAGTAGTTCTTCAAATCCCAAATGGGATGAGCAGCTGACAGTGTAAGTAGATTTTTTTGGTTGTTTGATACTATTTATTAGACAGACGTTACAGGCAAATATTTACTAAGCTTGGCTGCCTACATGGTTTGCTCTGGCTGTTGATGTCTAAATGCAGACGTACGTTGGTATTTATCTCAGATGATTTTTTTTCTGAATCCTTACAATATTTTGGGAATATTTTTTTTCCTACAGATTGCATACAGTGGCACTACATGATATAGTCTTGATATTTGTTAGCACTGTGTTTAGCATACATTGCTAGACTTTCTGATTGTAACCATGTCATTTTCAACTTTAGAAGGAAAAAAGTCTCAACTGGATAAATAATAGTTATGAGGAAGGTCACTTCTTCCTTTGAATTTCCCAGTGAAGGGATATGCACACAAAAACTGTAGAGTTACCTCACACCTTACCCTGTTATTTGACTGTTTTAATCTTCTTGTGGTTTAGTTTGGTTTAACTATGCTAGGGATGTAGATCTACCTGAATAGGACTCCATGAAGAGTTGGCAATCTTGCACTTGGTTTGAATGCTTTATTCACAAACAAGATTTTATTGGTTCAGACTTGGGTCTGGGAACAGCATAGCTCTTATCAAGTGGCAGTGAGCCTGGGCCAGTGCCTTTCACAGCATTTGACATGTCTGTGTGCAGTAGCCAGCTTTGCTAGCAGTAGGAGCCATGCGAGATTCCAGTAGGTGCTGGAGGGTGGGTAGTGGTACATCTTAGGGGAACTCTTTGCTTGAGAACACTTACTTACTCCAGAACTGGTCAGAAGCAAGTAAGTATTCCTGTGCCTCACTTCTTGGTATTTCAGGTTTTGTGAACTTATTAGCCCTTTGCAGTGTTGCAAAAGAGAATAACGTAGTCTTGGACCTGAGGATGATTTCCAGGATCAAGAGCTAGAGCTATTACAAAGCTATCAGTATACTCACAGAGACCTGAGTTTCTCTTGAGGAGGCAGGTTTGCTTTGGCAGGATTTGGTGATCTGAGAGAAATTAGGTAAATTGCAATGCATAGTAATGGCAGACTCATTTCATGAGTATTGCTTACTCAGGGTCATACCCTTATATGTATTTTTAAGGTATTCTGGCCCCCTTTTCCTCTGGCTATTGGAATGGTATTTGAGGTTAAGTGACCTCTCTGCCTTACCAAATTCCCCTCACTTCTATGAGTCAGCAATATATTTGTGTGTGTAGGTGCTGGGGATTTTTTCCTTTACTTTGTTGAGCTGCTCTTTTACTAAGACCTCCCTCCAAAGGCAGCCTATTCAAAATGCAAAAATGTATTTGCTTGTGTTTCAGCAAAAATGATCCACCTTGTCCAACATGTTCAAGTGACTGTAGAATTAGTCTACAGTCTATTAGACTGTAGAATTAGTCTACAGAATTAGTCAATTCTGTAGAATTGTTGGGAGAGTGGGGCTTGTTTTTATTAGTATTCTCATCATTGCTGATACAACTTTCTGTATATATTAGGTCAAAACTGATGGACATGTGGCCTTTGACTTTTTGCAATGAAGTGCTTCTACTCCTGTTTTTCACAGCCAGGACCACCTTTGCAATACTAGACCCTGTATTACAAAACTTACTCTCCAGGACCTAGCATAGCTTGAGCAGGGGAGAGATCAATGCCAAAGCTTGTCATAATATTACTGCAATTGGGTCCTTTACCTTGTGCTTCCCTCCAGTTTTTACTTTAGCTTCATCATTTGAATTTTCCCCTCTGATTTCTGTGAGTATGCCTTATGGTTTTATATATATTTGTGGATTTAGAAAAAATGTTTATCAACATTTCCATGGCAGGCTGATACCTGTTGAGTGGGCTCTTGCTTGAAAATAGATGCTTTGTTGCTTTTTTCCTTTTTGGAAAAATACTTAGTATTTTTCTTTTCAGTGACAGACAAATATACTTCCCACCTTTTTATCCACGTTTAATAATGTAACTTTCCAGCTAGAACTCTGGAGGAATAGGGGAAATAAGCCTTTCAAAAATCAGGATTTGTTTTATATATCTGAGATTTGAGCTGAGTGTAGGTTATTCTGATGCTTCTCGAATTCCTTAGGCTATCATAGTAATGTACTTTAAGTTTCATCCTAAGTGTAGATATCATAGTGTTTGCAGTTCTTAGTTAAAAATTTCCCCTTGCAATACAAAACTGCACTTCATTAGTATCAAGAAATACAATGAGAAAGTGAATAAAGTTCAAAGACTCCTAATAACAAGAATTAATTCTTAAAGATCTGTATATATTTTTTTAAATGTATTTTTTATGCAGGCATGTGACTCCACAGACTACGCTGGAATTTAGAGTGTGGAGCCATCACACTTTAAAAGCAGATGCTTTATTAGGAAGAGCCACTGTAGACTTGAGACAAGCTTTGGAAGTACACAATAGAAAATGTAAGTTATCATGAAGGATATTTTGAATAAAGTAAAATTATTATTACTAATCTATATATCAAACTGGCAACCAGACTACTAACTATACATGTAATTACAACTGACTTTCAGTTGATATCTTTACTTGTCTCTTATAGAGATCTCTGTGCTATTGAGAGCATTTTAAATGTAACAATGGGATATAATACTTTTGAAACAAAAGTAGTGTATTAGTTGCTGAAAGTAAAAGCAGAAGTGATTAAAAACCATGTTTTGTAGCAAGCTAGTAACCAATTTGATAGAAGATCTGTTTTAGATTTGGTAGCAACAAAAAAAAATCAAGCTTTCAGGAAAGCTGTGTAATTTTTTGTTTTCCTTCTCTGGAGTCACTAATAGAAACACTGGATATTTGTCCCTCATAATTTAGCTGCCCAGAGAGCAATAGTAAACATTGTTTAATGAAACAATTCCTTTTAGTGCATTAGAGATTGATTGTTCCATGTAACTTCTAAATATTCTAAATATTTTAATAGAATATATCTGATTTGCTTTTCAAAAAAATTTTGGTTTAGTTCAACAAAATGGTGAATCCACACTTTAAATTCCACTCCAGAGTGGCAGTAGAATTCCAGCTAAAAGCTAAACCAATCTTAACCTTTCTCACAAGTTATATATAAATATATAAACCTGAGGTGAATGTTTAGATGTTGAGAACAGTGGGGGGAAAGGAGAACCAAAAAAAAAAAAAAAAAAAAAAAAAGAAGCAGCTAAATTTTTCTGATTCTTACAGAAAATTGAAATAGAATCCAGAATTAAGGGTGTCTTCTTCAACATTATTATAACAATTCAGCACTAAATTTCATAGTTAGGCAGAAAAATTTCTTTTACCTAAGAAAACTGTATCAGAAGAAATTGGGTTATAATAATGTTAGCCACAAAAAAGTATTTCTAAATACTTTCTACAAATTTCTAACAAAATATTTAGCATTTTATTACTGTAGATCCAGGGGAGGTAGGATCTAACAACTTGAAAAATTCTTTCAGTTGACTGAGTTTGCTGTACATTGCACCAGAAGTAATTTATGTACAATGTTTCTAATTTGGGCAAGTCAGTAGTTAGACACTTACTGGATTTTCCAAGAATTCACTGGTAGAATAATCTGATTGGTATCCTTCATTCATTTAGTTATTGATACCTATTCTAAAATGTAGCACTTGGAAGGCTCTTTCCTGATGAATATGGAACAGGAAGTCCTCTAAATGCAGAAACATTAGAATTAATTTGGTTACTTTTTCTGCTAAAAACCACGACTATTAAATTGCTGCCCACACACCTCACAGTTTTCTTGCCAGCTCAATTAAGCTACAGCCAACAGCTGATCTGGTTTAGGAAGATAACCTATTAAAATAGCAGAAGTTAAACCAACCACCCTTTGCAAAAATTAAAAAATGTGTTAATTAAACAATTCAGTGGCAGGCTAGTTTCTTCTCTTCTTTGAGATAGTACTTTTTTCCAAAATGCATATTGCTAAATCAGTAATCCTGTAGATTTAGGAGCTTTGTGCTTGCTGCAGAGGGTTGAAGTCCCTTAAAATCCATTGTAGCAGAGTAGTGTGTGTCTGCTGGTAACTGCTGCCCAACAATGCTGTCAAACCTGCTCTTTAAAGCAAGTAATAGCTTGGGGGGATCTGACAGTAGGTTATGGCAGCCTCCCCTGTTATCATGGTCATTGTTCACTTATGATGCATGCTAAGAATGAAAAAAAAATTGGAAATACTAGGTTAATGCCTAGTTAATAGAAGTGCCTAGTTTAAATTTAACTTGGAACGCTATCATATGGAGGGAAATATGACGGCATGTCTTTAAAAACTAATCTTTTAATCTGAGAGCACAAATACTAAAAGGTCTTAACCATTTTAACCTGATTAATGTGAACTCCTAGCTGACTGTGTTTGGATTTATGATATGTAGCTTTAACTGTTGTACTTGTAGCAGTTGATTTAGAGAGAATTACATAGCATCCCCAGCATTTTTTACCTCTGGATTACATATGTCTCTCTATAAATGTGTGTATTGCTTGTCAGTCAGATTGAATTATTTTACTGCACCATCAGTTATCTCAAATTTTCTTTTGGTGAAAATAGTATTTGATTTAACTTTTGGATACCTGAGGCATCCTTTCTTACTGTTTCATCCTTGAAGTTGCCATCTATGAAAATGCTAGTAAAGATTCATTAAAAATAGTTTTAAAATTGAGGGAGGATTCTATGCAGTCCTCTATGCATTTACTTCTTCCTCAAAGAGAGGTTTTTTTCAGTAGTCTTTTAGAATTAGTTTTGGGAGGTGCTATGAGAAATTAATATAAGCTCTGGTTGTAAAATGAGGGGTTCCCAGTGACTTTTTAATACTTGGATGTGTGGTTCAGAAGTTGTTTGATTTTAAACCATCACATGTTATGTAAGTAGTGCATAATTTCCAAAGGGCTTAATGGAAATGGCAGACCTGGGAAATCATTAACAACAAAGTACTGAATCCACGTGGATTCTTTAGCATACCTATAGAATATACTATGTAAACAGACAGTTTTTTTTAAAAATAAAGTACACGTACACACAGCAGGTGTAAATGTATACAGCTCCATAGTGATTTCTGCTTTGATTTGAATATCTCTGATGTTCAGTTTTATAGAACTAAATGCATATATCACATTTCTGTGTTGAAGGTCTCTTTTAATATTATTTAGAATTTAATTTTTCCTTTATCCCTTCTTTCCTTCTTGTCCTCAACCCATCCCAACTCCATTTTTAGTGGAGAAGGTGAAAGAACAATTGAAACTTTCTTTGGAAAACAAGAGTGGCATGGTGCAAACAGGTGAACTGACTGTTGTGCTAGATGGTTTGGTTGTTGAGCAAGAATCTCTTACAAATCTCAGTTCATCAGCAACCAGTAAGTTAAAATAATTAAGTCAGATGATAATATTTAGATTAAGATTTCAAACAGTTATAATAGAATATTTCTGTTGAATTTGTTTCTTACTGTTCAGTAGAAGTTCAGCAAAATGGCGAGGCTGTACATGAAAGCAGAGATACTTCAGCAAGAAGTTCATCCAGGTTGGAATTTATTTTTGTGTTTTATGCGATATGAAGTGTATCAGCAAATTTACCAGTTGAAATGTTTGGGTTGTTTGTGTTTTGGTGGGTTTTTTGTTGTTGGTTTTTTTTTTATGGTTTTGGAGATGAGAGATTTTAGCTGTTGAGGTCTAAATTATGTTGTCACAGGTTTTAGAAACCTTATTTGTTTGATAGTTACATAGTTTAGTTTAACTGATTTGGAAATCTATAAAAATGCTGCAGCAGAAATTAGGGGAGCAGTGGCTCAGTGTATTTTTATGTACTTACTCAATTTATTTTCTTTTGTTGCTTAAGAACCAATTCTATTAATGTCTACCAGCTTTTTGCAATGTAGCACCTGAACGGAAGGAAGAGGGAAAAAAAAGCCTGAATTACTTCCTCCTCAGCCTTTTTAAGGTCATAATCAGGAACTTAAGAGTCTTGTATTGAGTTTCACAACCAGTATTTGTAACACTGAGGCCAAGGCCTGTTTCCTCCTGAAGTGACAAGAAAAAGACATTCAGACCAATTAAGAGCTTAATTCTTGGTTTCTCTTCCATTCTAACCTGCTAAGGACTGGTTGGAGAGAAGTAGGAATTAATTTTTTTGCCCCCTCATCTCTAGTAAGACAAATAGGTCAATTCAGATCAGTTTAATGTTACTGGTCTGTTCAGTTACCTTGTGTGAACCCATTTCTGTTTAAGTTATTGACACTAACTGGAGTGAAAAAACATCCAGTTGCTATGCATTTGAGTGACAGGGACACATTTGTCCTTGTATGCTTGACTTGATTCTTTTTTTGAATTTGTGCATGTTTGTCTCTCTTCCCCAATGGGTGCTCAAAATGATGGAGTGAGAATAAAACATTGCTTCTGCTTTTTTCTTTTTTGTTAGAAAGATTTGGGACAGCTAAAAGTGATTTAAAACACATCTGCATACCATTTTGAAGTAGTAGTAACTACTTGTTTTCATTCAGCTATTGTTGCTGGAGATAATCTCTCTTACTGGGATCCTGCTTTTGGTGTTGATATTTTAATTTACTGCAGTTTTCCACACAGCTATCTAGCTGTTTTGATTTACAGTCTTAAAATTAAGAGATGAAGAAGAGATTTAAGGTAGCTTCTCTCCATGTCTTTTGGAGGTAAATTGAGTTTGTAGTCTACAGCTGAAAAGGGATAATATTTCAATTCTCTGTTTATAGTGATCCTTTGGAGTTGGGTAATGTAGCAGGAAATGCTGCTTCTTCCCTTCTCACTCCATAAAGTTGGACTTCTAATTGTTCTCACATTTTTTGTGAGATAAAATAGTGAATGCTTCCACTATCTAACCTCTACTCCTCGAGGTCATAAGTAGTTGGCATTGAGTATAATTTTCAAAATACATGTCTCTGGTGGATGGCTTGGAGCATTCTGAAAGAGATTTAAGTAAAAAACCAATGTACTACTGTAACTGAACAAAACTTTCCATTCACAAGCCCTTAAAATACATTTATTTCCATGTGGCCTTGTAAACACAGAGCTGCCTGTGTGTATTTGTCCTCACAATGACCCATCCTGCCAATGCATAGAGAAGCTCATCTTATTTTCCTTATACTGAGGGAGAACTTTGTTGCTTTCTTATGTTATGAGTACTTTTAGTGATATGACTAACAAAACCAGTTCTTCCTCTTTCTTAATGAGAGAAAAGGCTTCCCTGCTCATAGCTGCACTTTGGAAGGGTCCCTAGGGCCGTTTTTGAAGATGTAACAGGTGCATCAGTCTGTTCAGTTCAATTCTAATATGTCATTAAAAGTAAAAGAGAAAGTAAAAATGGAAACTTACCTGTTACAAGTATCTGAAATCCTCAAAACCGATTCTTGCCTTTTTCTTAACAGTCAAGAGTGAAACCAAAATAATTATCTAGGCTGCAAACACCATGCTCTTAACAGTTGTGAATTTACCACCATTTCTTTGTTTGTTTCTATAGCATGGTTTAGTGTAGCATTTAGTTTAGTTGTGTAACCATTTAACATGTTGCTTATAGTAACCTGAAATCATCTTCTATTTTTACCAAGATCTGCTTGTGACATTTCTAATGGGATAGACAATCAAGTACCTTCCAGCTCTGTAATACAAAATACGTTCTGTGTAGAAGCTGTTAATGGAGACAGCACACCATCTCCTAATCATGTTGCAGCCAGACCCAAAAATACACCAGTACCAAAACCACTCGAAGCTCAGCCTGTCGACAGCACTGGTAAGAATGGGAGTTATGGGAATGTGTTCCATGAGGCTTTTTTGTCTAGTTGTATCTCAAGTTGAGCTACTTTTTCTTTAAAATTTTTCTTGGAATTCAAAAGTACTGAAAGGATGTGGCTTGAATTTATAACTTTATGTGTCCACTTCCGTAATTGTTTTTGTAGTAGATCCATTCTTAAATATATTTAGTTTCACACTTTATCATAAGTTCTTATCTTTAATAAAGGAAGATTAAAGTGTCCAAAACCTTCCATTTTTCTGTCCCAGATGATGAAACCGTATTACTCTTTGTCTGGAGCAAAAATCAGGTTTCTTTCACAATTAATTTGAGTAACTATGGTTAAATTTTTCCTGACATTACATAAATCAGATTTAGGCAGGGAACTGCTGTGCTCTGAGTCGAGATCTGTTGCAGACTTTCCATGCCTTCAGTGTTTTTCAAAAATTCCATTTAAAAACAGATAATGGCAAATACTGAATTTTGTTTTCATCTTGAACACAAAAACATTCATTCTGAGTACAGTTCACTTTTGGTGAAGTGAAGCTAGTTTTTTGATAAAAATAAAAGGTTTTTTGTTTTTCATTCCTCTGGCATCTAATAATGTGTTTTGTAAGCCCTTTGTCTTTTCTCAGCTGTTTGGGAGAGATTACAGTGATAGCAGAGAGAAAAGAAAACCGTAAATAGAAATAGGCAAGTTGCTAAGTGGTAGAACAGAGATTGTCAAACTCTCTGTAATAGACTGGTATGGTTGGAAGATAACAGAAAGAATTATGAACTTTAAAAACTTATAATTAAATTAGGTTTTCTCTGAAGCTTTTCTCTATTTGGAGAACTTTAATTTGATTCCCCTCTCTTTTCAGCTCAAGGCAGGAGGGCATATAAATTATTAAGGCATTGCTCCCTTTTTCTTCAACAGCAGAGAGAGCCATTTCAAATCTGTATTAGGATAGGGTAATTGAAAAATAATTGATTTGTTCAAGTGGTAATATTGATGAAATCATCACTGACCTTGCACTGAGGTATTGATATAGGAGTAGTCAACTATACTCTAGCAGTGGATGAAGATGTTTTTAAGGCCAGGCATAAAACAGGTCTCTGACATTTTTCAATGACACTTTTTTCCCCACTGTTGTGCTTCAGCAGGATTGTAATTTTATGTGGAGTTGCCAGAATTGCTGTTTTAGGCATAATTGGTGAAGTAATCATCTGATGTAATGTTTTATACATTTGTTTTGGAGATGAATTAACTAATAGCACAGATGATTTGTTCATTATTTTGTTTCTAACTTTGTTATGTAATCCTATTCACTCTTAAGTGTAGTTGAGTTTAATTTTTTAAATGGAAGTTGAAATTTCAGTTGGCTTTTTTCTTGTGTAAATTAAGTTGTTGCTAGTATAAGCAGAAATTTGAGGAAACTTGATCAAATTGTTCATAGTTTTCATGTCATGCTGATACAATATAGAATCTTGATATGTCTTAATGTAGTTAATTTCTTTTGTGCCATCTGGAGCACTGTGTGTTACCCTGAAAAAGTTTTGTTCAAAAAGTAGTGCCTTTATAGAACCTAAAAATCTGTTGCCTGTAAAATCGTGCTTATGCTTATGCATATCAAGAAAATTCATGTGGTGCATTCTTTAAGGAAACTGACTTGCTAATTTATATTCTGATGGCAGAATTAAACAAGTGAACTCTTTAAAATAATGGAGCAACATTTTATAGGCCCCAGTGTAGGATTAAATTTTGCAAATGTGTATCAGTAAGGTTAAGGGTATGGAATTAAATTAGTTTCAGTGCTTAGCAGGGTAAGATGATAATATACTGTAAGGTAAGAAAATTGCTTGAAGCATGTGTTGCATATCCTTAGTCCATAGAAAATTGTTGCAACTCTAAAACAGGTACAAGCTACTAAGTATAAATAGAATTGTCACTGGTTTATGTTGATTAGTGGTGCAGAAGATGAAAGTGCTGAATGATGTTGTACTGTTTTTTATAGGGCTTTGACTTTTAAGGGATGTCCTACAAACTGCAGTACCTGATGTCACTTCTCTAAGTTAGACAAGATCTTGATGTGCTGAGGGACTGTTCAGTTAAGCTCTGCTGATGATTGGTGTATTGTTTGCCAAGTGGGCTTGGGACTAATAAAGCCTTCTTAGCATCCTTTGTCTGCTAAATCCATGCCTGCTTTAAACCTTTTACGAGATTGTGCTTGCTTCAGTTTGATGGCATTTTTTATTGTTCTATAAAAGATAGGGTTGATTTACTTTGTAATTCTAAAGTAATTTTCTTCAGTCATTGAACTATGTAAATTGTGTTAGCCAGTAATAATTTTTATATTTTAATCCCACTTTTGGAGGGGGATTTTTTTTTTCCAAGTTGCGCAGGTGTAGGGTTAATTGTAGGGTTTGGTACCTTAGCTCTGAAAAAGAAAAGATATTATCTGTAGGAAATCCCTCTTAGTTTTCCAAATCTCATAGAGTAATCTCATAATACTTGTTTTCATGTCATACTGATCAAGATTCTGTTTTGAACTTCAGTATAAGTTCAGAGTTTTAAAAAAGGCTGTACAGTTTTGTGGAAAGCAGATGGGTGCCTCTTGCTAATCTAGACGGAGGTGCAACATTGAGTTGACCAAGATGTAGAGAAACTAATAAATAACTTTATACATATATATATATATATATATATATATATCCCTATGTAACAGGGAAGTACAGAGAACAGCTTTCAAACTATAAGTTTTAACTGAAGGCAAGTGTGTTGTGACTTTTTGTCATCTTAGCCAACAGTGGTGCTTATGGCATACAGGTGCAACTTATATACATTCCTTTTAAGTAATTTCCTCTGGAAGTTGGTTATTTGAAAAGTAAATCTCATCAGATTCTGATACACAAATGCTGTTTCCCATTTCTCAGTTAATGGCGAGTCATCTGCCTCTGCACCCGAAGCTGGCGATTCCTCTGTCTCCGAGGCTCCGACGGGTTCAGCCGAAGCTCCTGTGTCTTCAGCAGATTGCACTAATGATACAGCAGAACCTCAGTCAGCAACAGAAGAAACTAGTTGTTCTGAAAGCCACACTTCTGCATTACCTGTTGTGTCTGCTGGACTAGAACCTGCAGCTGCAACAGAGTGTGCTCAGCCTAATGCTCGAAACAGCACAGCAGCAGATGCGGCAAAGCCGAGGGAATCCTCCTCCACGCCCAGTGCGTCTGCAGAACCCGTAAGACAGCAGCCTGGTAGTGTCAGTACAGAACCTTTGCCACCTGGGTATGTTGTTTTGCTTTAATGCTATCATTTTTTGTCATCTAAATGTGCATATAAAGAAACAGAAACTTAATTTATACAGGGATTGTCAAATGCAGGTCAGCTGGCTGAGATGGAGTTATTTGATCTAAAATGGGATTTGTTCTGCTGCTATAACTGTCTACTCCTGTCCCAGAAAGTAACAACTGATAACTGATTTGCTGAGATTGTATTGTGATCTTAACAGATAAACTCTTGGGTGTAACAGATGTGAAGACTTTTCATTTGATATTTTCAAACTTATTTGGGCTGTAATTCACTATTCCTTTGTTTCTTAGTAGTAGGGACCAAAGCACAAAGAAGTGAAAATGACTAGTCTATGAATGCTTGTAGGTGCTTGCTGTGTAAGAATGAATTCTATAATGTTATAAGTTAAAAATAAGTTTTAATGTGTATGTAGGTATGTGCTAAGAAGAGCTGGAATATTGTAATTTTACTAGATTGTTTGAAACTGCTTTAGTAGTCTTTAGTAGTAGCAGGCCAGGTGTTCTGCCTACATTTTTAGGAGCTAATTAGGTGTTTATGTAAGAAAAACAAATATATATCAACTGTGTACAAACACTTCACCTTTTAATCTAATGTTTATCCTGGTTTCCTCAACATTTATACATACTTTTATTGCATTGTGGTAGTTCTCAGCATTATGAAACTTCAGCTGTTGGCCTAGCTCCATCTTCAATGTAAGATTGTTTCACAAAATGAAGTAATCCCCAGGGACATCAGATGCAGAATTCACCTGGATAGGAAATAGAAACACAGGAAAAACAGCTGATAGCACACACTTCAGGTTCAGTCTGAAAGATGCTGTTTGTTGGAAATACAGAACAGAGCTTCAAAATGTAAACACTCTCAGTTTTTGAGAGCCATGAACTTGGAAATGCAAAGAATGCATCTCTAAACACTTTTGGAATGAATTTTTTTTAACATCTGGGCACTGAGCAAATACTTAATTGACTTTGTTCCGAACTTGAATATAATGGAAAAATGCTTGTGAATATTGAAGTGTGCTCATTATGTGCTAAATCCTTTAAAGTCTTTATGGTGATATCAGTTAAATAGGAAGTAACTGATCTGTATTCTGGTGTGAATTTTCTTTGGTCTTTGAGAATGGGCTTTGGACCACGGTATTTTTATTCAATGCCAAGGTACTTTTTTGTCTTAGTGGGAAGTCCCAAGGAAGTATTTGCATCTTCACTTATGCACAAGTCTCTTTGTCTTGAAGGTGGGAGCAAAGAAAGGATCCTCATGGTAGAACCTATTATGTTGATCACAACACACGAACTACAACATGGGAAAGACCACAGCCCTTACCTCCTGGGTAATGTATGCTTTTTGAATTAAATATGATAAACTTAATATATTTTTCTTTGTTTGTTTGTTGCTGGAAACAAACAGCAGCTCATCAAAACTGAATTCTGTATCATGTATTAAGAGATTCTAGTTTTCATTTAATTATATAAAATTACAGCTGCTGTTACAGGAATGTTGATACTGGATATGTCACTAGTTTTGTTCACTTGTTCAAATACAGCTACTAAAGTATTTTGTTCTTCCTTTAAAACTTAAGCATGAAATAATGCATATTTGATCGCCTTCATTTAGGTGGCACCACAAAGTGTAGTGCACTGGTTCCAAACCTCAAATTTCCCTGCAAAGAATTCTGCCAACATTACTTGCAGTCACAGGTGTTTACAAAATTAAGAATGAGGTGACAGGAAATTGCTTGAAGTCTGTGTATGCTCATTGTGGTTGTTCATCTACCAATTAAGTTGAGGTTCTTTTGAGTCCTTTAGAACATGAAATCATGCCTGTGACTCCAGTGGTTCATTAAAGGAATGGCATAAAGAGAAAATCAGTTAGTAACACCACTGAAAGAATTAACTGTTAACATTTGTTTTTGTTGAAAGCTGGGAAAGGAGAGTTGATGATCGTGGGAGAGTTTACTATGTGGACCACAACACCAGAACGACAACGTGGCAGCGACCAACAATGGAGTCAGTGAGAAACTTTGAGCAATGGCAATCGCAACGGAATCAACTGCAGGGAGCTATGCAACAATTCAACCAACGATACCTCTATTCGGTAAAGTATACAACATCTGAAATTAGTACAGAGATATCAGTATACTTTTTGTTATTTAGCTTTAAAGAAAGGGATTTCGTAACTATTCAACCATGTGCGTTGAAAGATGTTTAGCATCAGTAATTTAGATTCTGATCATTTTGAAAACAGTTGAAAATCATCATTTTATTGGATGAAAATCAGAAAGTACTTTCAGGCAGAAAGTACTCCCTTCTGAGTTTGTTTCCTGACATCAGCTTTGTATACTGCATTTTACATAACATTTTTAATGCCAGTAGTAAAGGTATAACTAAAACTGTCCCTTAAACTGAAAAGGAATGTAAATGCTGTTAGGGGTCATTTTGAGCATTAAATAGCCTTAAAAACTGTTTAGGTGATTAGAGTTCCTTCACTAATACAAACAAAGTCAACTAATGCCACTAATAAGTGGCAAATCTTTTACTTTGAAGATTGTACATCTTGTTCAACTCTGGAATTTCCTACATGGTTTTCCATTTCTCTTATATGGTTGCTAACTTCTGCCTGATGAAAATATGAGTAGCTTCAGAGAATATTTCTTGAGTCAGATTTTCCTATCTGTGACTGGATAGGTAGAATAGTTATTTCTTCAGAGTTAAGAATGATGGTGCCTGTGTGTCACTGTCACTCTAAACAATTTAAGAATTGTGCTTGGCTTCTTAAAAAAATTGATCTGATCCCAGAAACTTTGTAAGTGATATGCAGAAAAGCTGGAGTGTTTTAAAGACGAAACCTTTGAAGAACAAGTCTAAAACAGTTTCATTGGAATAGGACCCTCTCCATGTGCAGACCTAGGTTTAAATTTGATGGGCTTTATTCACACACCCCTTTGAAATAAAGGATGCTGCAGTACTACATTTAAAAATTCTCAACCCCTCATTATTGAATTAGACATTATATCTTGTCACAAGCAATAGCAGAAACATGCATCACCAGTAATTTTCTGAACTCCCAGGGCTGTGCATCAAATTCAATTTGTTTTATGCAATTAGAGAAAAGTAGAATGGTCAAGGCTAGAAGGGACCTCTTAAGGTTATTTGGTCCAATGTCCCTCCTCAGAAAAGGCCACCTAGAGCCAGCCATCCAGGACTAATATTTTGTAAATATCTCCAAGGATGGAGACTCCACAACCCACTGGGAAACATGTGCCAGCGCTTAGTCACCCTCCCAGTAAAAAGTGTTTCCTGATGTTTTGAAAGAACCCCCTGTGTTTCAGTGTGTACCATTGCCTCTGGTCTTGCCACTGTGAACCAGTGAAAAAAGCCTGGCTCCATCCTTTTTGCACCCTCCTTCAGGTATTTAAACACTGGTAACTTCTAATGCAAATTCAAGAATCACAGCTGAAGCACGTCAAGCCAAAAACTCTTGCTTGGCCACCTTTGTGTTTTTGTGTACTACTTTGATCAGTTGCATAATACATCTGAGAAAACTCTCACTTTTCTGTTGCCAAGATTATTTTTTTTTGGGCTAGATTTATCCTTCAGCAAACAATATATTTTTAAAATTAAATTATGTTACTTCCTTCCTTAAAGGATCTGACCTTAGAATCAATAAATGAGGATTTGTCAGTGAGACTGAATATACGTGAAGGAAGAGAAAAGACAACTTGACTCCTTGCATCTGTTTAGAATTCTGTTTTCTAACTATTATACACAGGTAGAACTCACAGTTTATTGAGGGAGAAAATTGAAATTTTATTTAAGAAAGAGTGGTGGTTTTCTTTTTTACTTTAGTGTGCTTCTGTATGCTTTTCTTCTAGAATAGTTAAGGTCAAACTATAGCTACCTTTTCATGCTCTGGTATATCAGGACTCTGCCTAAAAAGCAGTTTCAGTGAGACTGTCTTTTATTTTTTGGAAAAAGTAGATGAATACTTTCAGTTGAAGAATGTTTCAATTACCTTGAGTGGTCAAAGCTAAACTATGGAAAGAAAGAAAAGTAGATGAGATATGGTTATTTGAATTACTTTCATTTTTACCTGGATTAATTTATCATAGTCATTTTGGAAGTGAATCTGCCTGGTCTTTCAGTGTGTTCTGTTAAATATACAGCTCTGTGTGGCCAGCAGCCACCCACAAATCCTCAGACCCATTAAGAAGGTCAGAAATACCTGAGCTGTGCCACCATTCAGTTCCTTGGCAGACGGCTTTTTCCTTTTGTGCACTATTCTTTTACAGTCACCACAAAGAAGTCTTTGGTTAGAGGATTGTTGTGATTGTGTGGTCTCCTAAAGTAGGAAAGACTAACTGCATTTGCTACTGAAATAATGATGAAGTCTCTGTTCACCTGTAGTAGCTGGTGGCTGAAGCAGCCACACAGCTCAATTTTAAGTGTAACTAATGCATTTCCTTCTGATCCTTGATCTATTTCTCCTTCAGAGAAAAAATGTTTTGCCTGAATTTGCTCCTGTAAACTCTTGTTTGATATTTTTGTATTGCAAATGCTGTATAAAGCAGTATTAGTTCCTAAGACACTCTTTGGAAAACACAGCTTGGTTCCCCTCTATCAAAATTCCATTCTCCACCCACACATACTAAAAGTTAGCGTCCACAAATTTTTAGGGGTGGATGTTTTTAATTCAGAGCATGGATCCTATAGTCTGTGGGATTTCTGCCCTTTATTTTTATTTTTATTTTTTCCATGCTTTGTACTTTTGGGAAGTTCTTGGGGACTTCTGCAAGGTTACAGTGTATTATGAGCTTAGCATGTGTTTACATAATAATGTAATCCTTTCTTTTTCCCCCTTCTAACCTTACTGTACGTCGGTATAATTTTATCCATCCGCTTATGAATGCAGCTGCATTTTAAAAAAATGACAATGTTTGAAAATAGCCAAACATCCAGGGAAGTTATCATGTATTGAGGAAGTAAAACCCCCTATGTTGGCAGTAGTCACTGTGCTTGGAAATGTTTATTATGGTAAAACATGTTCTTAAGCAAGAATTTTGTGCTTATCTGCTGATCCATGCTTCCTCAAAACCTGTATGAATTGCAACTCTTTGTGTGAGTACTCAAGTTTGCTGTAGGAAGGGAAAGGGAGGGTACATTGCATTGAAAACAAGTGTGGAAAGCTTATCTTATTACCATATAATCTAAGTTTCTTTGCAAAACCAGATTAAAAATGGCATGATGGGGTTTTTTTTCAGGATGAATAGTCTTCAGAACTAGTGGTAATCTTAGAACACACTGAGAAAATAATATGAATAATATTTGGCCTAACTGAAAGTCCTCTTGTTTTTAAATAGGCTTCGATGTTGTCAGCAGAAAATGATCCACTTGGGCCTTTACCACCAGGCTGGGGTAAGTTAATTAGCTGTGGATTTCAGGAAGTGGCAGTTACAGAAATTTGGATTGCAGTTGTTGTATAGTGGATTTTTTTCTTTTTTTCCCTTAGAAAGAAGAGTGGATTCAAATGATAGGGTGTATTTTGTAAATCATAACACAAAGACAACACAGTGGGAGGACCCTCGAACTCAAGGGTAGGTGTGTATAATGACTGTGCAGATTCAAAAGATCTTGCTTAATTCTTTTATGTCTTGATACGGGGGAAAAAGCACTGCTTGCAATTTCTTTTGCAGTTTACAAAATGAGGACCCTCTTCCAGAGGGCTGGGAAATCAGATATACCAGAGAAGGTGTCAGATACTTTGTTGATCACAATACGAGAACCACCACCTTCAATGATCCTCGTACTGGGAAATCTTCTGTGTAAGTGAGAAATTAAACAGATTTTTGAATGCTTTACCTTTTTATAATTAAATAGTGAAGTTTTCTTATACTATAAAATGATCTGCACTTTTAGCTGAAATTGCACACTAAATTATGAACAAGTTTTTATAATATAAGTTTAATATATTTAAAATTTTCTTTGTGACTTTATCTGTGACATTTTGCTGTACTGCTCTGATGTTCAGTAGTTTTTATATGCTTTTGAAATACCAAGATTGTAATAATTTTATAAATAGAGAGGGGCAATGAGGTCAACTTGAATAATGAAGTAATGTAACTAATAGTTGCATTTTTAAAGTAACAGCAAATGGTCATTAACAGTATTGCTTATAATGATACACACTCTACCAACAGTATTGTCTAAACAAAGTAGTTCTAAATACTTCTGAAAAAGTTTACATGCAAATCTTCTTTTTTAATATTTTGATTAGAAGTATTGACCCAACCTGTAGTGGCTTTCTTAATGTCTTTTCTGTCGTTGTAGTGATGACTTACTATTCAACAAGCCTGTAGAATGTTGCACTAGGACATTCTTCATAGTTCCAGAAGCAGCTGAATTTATAAAGCCTAACTTAGCAGTCTTTCTCTCAGTGAAGATGATAAATAAAATGTTTCTCCTTTATGTGACTTGTAGTTTATACACATTTCATCGAGATTTGACACCCTCTTGATCTTTTATCTTTCTATCAAATTTGGTAAATAGACTTGCAAAAAAAAGAAAGGGCAAGGGATGGTGAAAAGAAAAACTGGCATTCCAAACCACCAGCTGCATTTGATCATATCTTACAATAACAATTTTTGTGTATTTTTGAAATCTTCATGCTTTTGTTTAGCATTGATTTGTTGTCTGCATGCTTAATGTATCTCCAATGTGTTTCCTTACAGAAATAAAGGGCCACAGATTGCTTACGAGCGTAGCTTTAGGTGGAAACTTGCTCATTTCCGTTACTTGTGTCAGGTACTGATTTAGTAATTATTTATTTATTGAAATTATATGAGTTTTTACAAATGTATGTGCTACTTTTTAATGTTATTGCCTTATGATTACAGTCCAATGCACTGCCAAGTCATGTGAAAATCAATGTATCCAGACAGACTTTGTTTGAGGATTCCTTCCAGCAAGTAAGCCTGCAAAAATTATTGTGTTTATTTATCAAGACAAAGCAGAAGAACAAAAATGGCCATAGCTAGTTCAGACTAATGGTCCTTTGGGCACAGTAATCTTCCTCTGGTATTAGCTGGTGGGGCTTTCTTAGGGAAGACTGTAAGAAAAGAAGTATTGTATATAATACTTTTACCATGTGATCTTTCATTTTCCAGCTGTATACAATTGAAATGATTCTTGAGCTTGAAGTGGTTTCTGAGTATTTTAAAAATCCTCAAGTGATTTCTCTTATATGAGCTTGTCTGTGCTCCTCTTGTGAACTTTTTGCATCTACAGCCTCCTGTGGTAGAGTTCCATAGCTTAACCTACTGTGGCATCAGCCACATTGGATTTGCTTTTGTGATTTCAGTGTGTGTTTAGATACCTTACAATATGTTATTTTCTCCAGTTAAAACTGTTTTGTCCTTCAGAGATTAAGTCTGTGTAATTGAAGTCCTTGAGCTCTTACAGTCTGCAGCCAATGAGTGATCAAAATTCTTGCTGCTGTCACCACAAGATCTCTAGGCAGGGATTCTCTATAAGTAAAAAAAGTATATTATTAATGAAAGTATATTGAACTTAGTCTGGATTAAATTACTTTTTTAAGTGATTTCCCTAAAACCAAAAATCATATATATCAAATGAAGTGCCTTTTCACCTGTTTTCCTTAATAATGACTGCCTTAGGGAAAATGTAAGAACAGGGTACCCATACAGCATTACTTTCCAGATATGCCTTCCACTTGCTAGCAGTCTGCTGCTCAAGGATTTTAAATCCAAGTTGGTATTTTTTTGTGTAGTTCATTGATTGCTTGTTCCATGAGATGGTCTACTTGGTTTTCAAATTTGTGTGACATTTGACATATATACAATTTCTGTACCAACACAAATTAAATCTGAATGAGTGATGTGGTAACAATGAATAATTTATAATATTAATTTATTTTTTAATAGATTATGGCATTAAAGCCCTATGATTTGAGGAGAAGATTATATGTTATATTTAGAGGAGAAGAAGGATTGGATTATGGTGGCTTGGCAAGGTAAAAGAAATTTTCTTAAATAATTTTTATTTTTTAATAGCACTCTAGCCTTGATTCCTCTTGCAGTCTGACCCTAGGTACCTTTTTAGTCCCCTTAAATGTATTAAGGAGGTGGAACTGGCAGCACTGGCTATTGTCACAGGTTATAACTTCACATTGGTAAAACTGTGGTCTCAGTTTTTCAGTTCTTTGACAAAGAGTGGTGTTTAAATTGGAATGAAATTAATTGCTTTGTCTGAGTTATTTAAAAAAATTTCTATCAGAAAGTTCAATTTTCCTAGAAGTGGGAACTGTGGGAAAATAAAGGGTTCTGCTTATTTGGAAAAATGGCAAGCAAACACCAGATTGGGGCTGATAAGAACAGAAAGGAAATAAACGAAAGGAGAGTAGTGCAGGCGTGAAGGAACAACTGACAGATTATGTTGGCTCCACTGGAATGTGAAACAGCTGGACTATGGGCTTTTCTAGAATCTGAAGTGGAACTCAGAGGGGAAAAACCTGATAACAGGAAAACCATAGACAAGATTTCATTTCTTGACCGCAGAGAATACAGCCACTGACTACTGCTGCCAGTTACTTTAATGAAATGTTTTTGCCTGGAAAACAAATTTAGTACTGCTGTATATCCAGGGAATAGGAAAAGGTCATAGGTGACAGAATTTTTCTTGTTAGGTTTTTTTGGGTTCGTTGGTTTTTTTTTTTTTTTTTATATATATGTAAAGATGTTCTGGTTTGGTTTTGTTCTGGTTTTATGTCGTTTCCTGTATTAAAAATGACTTCAGTGAAAATGTGTAGTAATTATGTGCAAGGAAGCTTCCCCCTAAAGGCTGAGCTTCTTTTGGGTATGTGGTGTTTTGCTTCTCATTACAGTATCACATAGATTTTTGGGGAGTGATTTCAGGGAGGAATTCAATTTTTGCTTTGCATGGGTTTTGTTTGGTTGGGGTCCCTATTGTGAGTGCCATAGGTTTAGGATGGGAACTGGAACAGTTCATAGATCTTTCCACAGAGAGGATGTTAGAATAATTCAACTGAAGTGTGTTAATCAAAGAAAGTAGAGAATGAATAAATAAATGAATAAATAAAAAATATATAAGCAGTGTAGTTTCATAGTTATTTAAGTCTTGCCCAAGATTTTTAATGTGAAACTGAGAACCAGCCATTGTAACTTGAGCTTAGAGTTCTTAAGTGACACTAAATAAATGTTCATGTACTGACTAATGAAATACAGCATTAATACAATTATAGATCAGCTGTCTCTCAGCAGACTAAACTCAGTGTTCCTGTCAGATTTTTACCTTGCATTTAGCAGGACCAATCTGACATTATGTCCTGCGGCAAGTTTTTAGCTGTTGATATTAAAAATTCATTTCTTCTGCAACTTGTTAATGACTGATTTAGTTTATTCCTCCCTTGTTATCTGACTTGTTCTAATTTAAATGCCTATTAAATTTGATGCTTCTGTGAAGTTAATGTAATTGTCTCAGTATGAAACTTGCCTAGAATGATGTACAACATTCTCATGATTACTGGAAAATACACGGAGCCCTGTTAGGGTTATTGGATCCTGGCTGCCTTTCTCTGTCTACTCTTTCTACTTGGCCTTTGACTTGGAAGAGTGTCACAGGGACTCATGATCCATGACTTGAGTTTCATGGCGCTGTTAGGAGAAACATGCCAGCAAATCTCATTTCTATTCCTTGATCTTGAGTAAATACAAGGATAGAAGAGATGCCTTTTAACCATGACAGCTGAAAGGCAGTCAGAATGGAATTCAGTCCTTACAGTTATTATAGGACAGACTTTCAGCTGTTTTTATGGGCTATCCCTAGGCCTGGTTGTTTAGTACCAAACATTTATTGCCCGATACAAAAGCCCCTGAGTATGTATGACTGTTTTTAGGTCTCTGCAAATACTATATGCAAATATTATAAAGCAAGAAATATTATCAAAATCACCTATCTGAACACTGAATACCAGATTCTGGTATTATTTCAGATCAGCTGAGTTGAAAAAAATTAAGGTGGTGAAAAATATGTATTCATTTAACCTCAGAAAAAAGATACTTTTACACTTTCATGTCGTGTAGGCTTAACCAATGCATGGTAATTTGTTAAACAACAGTAACTCAGTATGTGTTTTTGCTATCAGACTGGAAAAGCAAATAAGGTTTGCTGAGGTTTCAATTTGTTTGTTTTGTTTTATCTAAGTTGTTTATAATAAGCATGGAATAATTTGTGATTTTTTTGAGTAAAGATGTGAGTTGTAGACAGTAAAGTAGGCATGATAGGTAAATGCTGTGTACTGGTTGGGGCAAGGACTGTGTAGAAAAAAATGTTACTGTTAGGCAGCTAAAACCTGTGCTGTGAGGGTGTGTTCAAGATGAAAATCTTAACTATAACTTCTAAACTTTGGAAACCCTGATTTTCTAACATTATTTGGTCTAATAATTAATTTTCTATATTTAAGAAATATATAATACCATATATTATTCTGTGATTCTAATACAACACTGTTTATATTATTTTTCAAAGTTTGCATATATTTTGACCATTTTGCTGGTTACCTAAGGGGTAATGGTGATAAACATCTGTATTTGATGGTTTTTATGTGTATACATGTTTTTTTTCCTTAGAGAATGGTTTTTCTTGCTTTCCCATGAAGTACTGAACCCTATGTACTGCCTATTTGAATATGCTGGCAAGAGCAACTATTGCCTGCAGATAAATCCAGCATCAACAATCAATCCTGACCATCTTTCATATTTCTGTTTCATTGGGCGCTTTATTGCCATGGTAGGTTAGATTTTTAAGGTTTTATATTTGCTGTAGCTATACATTTACTCCTGAACAGTATTTGTTTGTACAGTTATTAAAGGTTATATTAATCTCATAGAAATGGAAGATTAAGGCATATAAGTTTATTGAGCCAATTCCCTGAGAGTTAAGTCTTTTGCACACTCATGTTTCCTGGGAGAGTTATTAAAGTTAATATGACGTTCAATATAATATTTTATTTTCATCAATTGGATGTGTGTACTTCATGCAAACTGTTGTCTGAGTGTCTGAATATTGATGCTCTGAAAAATGTGACTAAATATTTTGCGAAAAAAGGCTCCTCAGTTGGACCTGATATACCTGAGGATATTTGAAAAAATGAGTTAGAATGTTTTGCAGAGTACACTGGGCCTTAATTTAAAGGTATATAAAAGTCAGACACTGAGGAGACCAGAAGCTGTCAGGGAGCTGATTCTCTGCCATCTGATTTCCCTTAAACTACAAGCTGATCAGGCATGTTGGATCATTTCTTCGGTATCACTGAGTCAGTCTTCTATAGTGACTCCTGCTCTGTCACATTTCTTTCCCTCCATGTAGTGATACAGTCATCTTTCCACATAATCATCATGTCTACAGGTAGTCCTCAGCAGCATCCCTCAACCTGGTGAATAGTGAAACCAAAAAGAGTAGATATAAGTGCATTTTCATACTGAAGAGACTATTGCCTTGTGTTGTTCAGGCTTTTTGTACAAAATTAGAATAAACAAAAGCCAAGTGTAACATAAATGAAAAAATACTATCAGAGTTAAAATAAACTAGGTTTAGGTGGTTTCTTACTTCTGCTTTTCTTATAGATGTTTCTTAAGAAATGTATTCAGCTGAGACAATAACATCTCTGATTTCAATCGTTTTAAGGCTGAGTTCACAATTGTTGTGCTGTCATGAAAATTTACCTCACTGGGTTTACACTTTCAATAGGCTGCCACCTTTTTTCTTTATTTTAGAGTCCTCAGCAAGTTACAGGGCTGCTTAGCAGGAAGGTGTGATAAAGCCAGTTAGGTGCTAGAGCCAGTGTTTCTTTGCTGGTGATTTTTGGTCTTGTCTGTAAGAAACATTAACTTTCGGAAAGTTATTTCATAACAGTACAGATCAAAGTAGAGAACTTAATTAAAGTAATTAATGCAATTAAAAGACAAACTTTTATTTCCTGAAGTATTTATGTGTTTATATTTTAAATTCTCTAAGCGGGGCAGGAGAAAGACCCGTGTAATGCTGCCTGATGTGGTCTGTTGCAAGGTTTGAGTATTCATGGTTTATACTGGGTGGAACTTTCTGCAGTGCTTCCTGGGATACCCTCTAGCAGCTTAAGATAGTTCAGGTAATAACACAGCTAGGAAATGAAGTGGCAGTTTCTGTTCTTCTCACAGTTCTAAAATAGTAGTGAGATTTTTAGTTTTAAGTACTGAAGTAGCCATAGTTGTTTTCAACTGAAACAGGATTAAAGAATAAAGAATACACATCTTGCTTCAAGTAATAAAAACTTGTTAAATGAAGTTGGCTGTGGCAGCTTTTATATTTTGCTGTAAGATTATCATACACATCAAATCACGTGATTTTAAGAGCTTAGTTTTGCAAAGGCAGAAAATCACATGCCCAGATGCTGCACTGGATGTGAAATTTCTATCAGATCAGCCTCCCATGAGAAGAATAAACTAGTTTCAAAGTAAATAGATGTATAAATAAACAAACAAATACAGGCCTTTAAGAGAACTTCTTTAAGGTCTCCTTAAGCAGAAGAAAATGCATAATAGACTAAGCCTTAAAGGGGGCTAAATTAGGTGGGGAAAAAAGATGGAGCCTAGATGAAATGGCTAAATGGCTGTTAATGGCTAAATGGCTGTTAATTGGCTCTTCTGCTCTTAGAATTTCAGCTGAGGGGAAAGAGAAGCACTGAATGCCAAGAGAAGCAATGGCCTATGTTTAGGATGGTTTTTTTAAAGAGCTATTTTAATGGTGAAAGTGTACTTGATTAAGCTGGTTATGGTTGTGCTCCGTGAGCTCTCCGATGCACTGAGTCAGTGTAGAGGTTAACACTCTGTGTGTGTGTAATGCTATGCTTCAGTACTATTATTATTCAGCTTACACCCTATGTACATGTGTGGTGAGACAGTGTGACCATGTTTTGGGGTTGGTTTATTTTTTTTCAGTTTTGTGGAGAACTTAATTCCTCAGTTCTGTTACTCACATATTAAAAAAAGTGGTTCCCAAAGCTCTTTCTTGCAAGCTGTAGTAGCATTCTGTAAATGATGTTGCTGGATGTATGTATGTAGTAAAAAATGGCAGTAATACTCAAGTAGGATCAAATATTCTGATCAAGTAGGATAAAGTAATACTTGGCAATTATGCCTATTCATAAACTTAGGGAAGAAGGGATGAAGTCCTTTTATGAGAAGTTTTATTTTAAATCAAAGAATTTCTAAATTGTAATAATATGTTATTATTATTATTATTATTATTATTATTATCATTATTATTATTATTATTATTATTATTATTATTATTATTATTGTTATTATTATTATTATTATTATTATTATTATTATATGTTGCTATGGAATTAAATTTTGTCCATATTTTTTTTACTTCCCATTTAATTTAATGGTTTGTTCTTTATAAGTATGGCTTTATAAAGCTGCTACTGCTATTTGGTGTTTTCATAATTTGAAGGAGAAAGGAAAAAAAAGACTTCAAGTCCAGAAGCACTTTAATAATTCAGTAGTTCAATAAAAATGAAACACATTTTTCTGTTCAACAGGCGTTGTTTCATGGGAAATTTATTGACACTGGTTTTTCTCTGCCTTTCTACAAACGAATGCTGAGCAAAAAGCTTACTATTAAAGACCTGGAATCTATTGATACTGAATTTTACAACTCCCTAATTTGGATAAGGTTTGTAGTTTATTATCTTGTGTGTGTGTGTGTGTGCATGATATTTTATGGATTTTTTTAAAATATAGAATTCAATGCAATATTTTTTTTTCTTTTCATCCAGGGATAATAATATTGAGGAGTGTAACTTGGAAATGTACTTCTGTGTGGATATGGAGCTCTTAGGGAAAGTAACCTCACATGAACTGAAATCAGGAGGTTCAAATATCTTGGTAACTGAGGAAAACAAAGAAGAATATATTGGGTAGGAAGGTGTAGATGCTGAAAAAATGTTCTGTGTTTGTCCTGTTGCTCTAGTCTTTTTTAACACGTTGGTTTCTGTTGGCTTAGTTTTGTTTTGTTTTACTTTCTCTTCCCCTGTTACTCTGTAATTCTTGTGACTGTTATTGAAATGGTCCCTTGGTACATGATACAAAACTGCTTGGTACAAAAGGAGTCCATGTGGAGAGAAGATGACCTGTCATGCTCTTATATGTACAGTGAGAGAACAGGTGACACTGAAATGAGCAAGCCTGTTTTCAGTAACTTCAGGTAACAAGTCCAGGTAGAGGGAAGTCTATTTGACAGAAGACCCTAAAATTGTTTAGGACTTTGCTATAAATGTGGAAACTGAAATTCAGAATGGTGTGTAACATGCTGTGATTTCAACTGTTTATTTAAACTCTTTTTACTACTCTTTTCTGCTTATTTCCTAATTTTATCCCTGCCCTTCTTTTGCTGAACCTCTGTTTCTGATCTGTTTATTCAGTGATCTCAAAAGCAGATGTACACAGACCCTTTTCTGTGATACAGTGTATGTCCAGTTCTGCACATAAAGTTTCCACTTAAATTAGCAGTCTTCAGTTTCTCAGAGAAATAGTTTCTATAGCATATAGATAAATTAAGGTTATTATTAATATTTATTTTTAACTGGAATGGTAATCTAAGTTACCTCTTGCTACTTTACTATTATCTAAATATGAAGAGTTGTGATAATATAGTATAGTAGGTTCCTTATAGTTAATGGAATTGAACAGTGTAAGAAGTGAAACTTGAGGGGTTCTTACCTGATGGGAGCACATACACAATCCTTTGTGTTTGAACTTCTTCATGCTGATTGCAAATTGATGTTTAATTCATGTTTGGTTTCGTTCTGTCCCAGGCTAATGGCAGAGTGGCGATTTTCTCGGGGAGTTAGAGAACAAACCAAAGCTTTTCTTGATGGTTTTAATGAAGTAGTTCCTCTACAATGGCTACATTATTTTGATGAAAAGGAGCTGGAGGTAAGGTTTTGTATTCAGCATTTTTACCTTTTGCAAAAGTAGCACTTATGGAGAGATTAAACGGATGGGTCAGGTTGAATCTCTCGTCTGCCCATGCTGCATTTAATAGCTTCTGGAACATGGAGAATTTATCAAGAGCAGTGGGATTAAATCATGATAAAAATTGAATCAATGTTCTTGAATCAGTGTTTTGGTGTTCAGCATTAAAATGTATTTTCGAAAGTTTCTGTGAAAGTATATGAGATCTTTGATGGATCTGTGAGTCACAGACTTTTCCCTCTGTGGCAGATGGGTGGAATTACTGTGTAACAGATGACACAAAAGTTGATTGTAGTGTATAGTGATTGCTTAGGATCAAATACACTGTCTAAGACAGGTTCTAGAGTTCTTATATTTAAAGCTTGGAGGAACCAACAAGGCATGAAATGGAACTTTGCAGATCCTCAGTATACAACCCAAGGGCTGATAACAGGGATTGCTTGCATGCTCCACGTTTACTTAACAATCAGCCTGGCCTGTGTTCACTCTTGGGGTGGTGATCTGGAGTAGGGAGAAAAGGGTCTGTAGTGATGTGCTTAGTTATTTCTGTGTGACTTGACAACTTGCCCTGTATTAATGAGCAGTTTTCTGAAACCTTCTTAAGTTATGTAGGGAGGGTTTTTTTCTAAAAGAAGGCTTTGCTCAGTCTTATTCAGTGTTGTATTTTGTAGAAGGCTTTGCCTTTAGAACTTTCAGCTTTTATTGCTTCTTGCAATGAATAATTTTCAGACTTATACTTTTCAGTATGTTTTATCTTTATTAGTAGTAGCAGCAATTTAATCATAGTTTTGGAATATGAGGTGAAGATCTAATGGAAAGGCTAATATACTCCTTAACATAAAAATTCCTCTTATGATAAAGGTAGTAGCTTTTATTACTGAGCTATAATTTGGAAGATACCAAGTCTCTGGTATTCAGTCTTTCGACCACTTATATACATACACAATTTTGGATAACTGTAAACTTAGGATAAAGGAAAATCTAAGTGTGTAGTAAAATGAAAAAAATTACCAGTCCTTTTTTCAGAGCAGAGACTTTCATTTTTGTTACTATGTCTCATACAAAATAGAAAATACTCTTAATTTTTGTGTTTAATATAAAGAAATCATTCTCTTTTCTAGGTTATGCTCTGTGGTATGCAAGAAGTAGATTTAGCAGACTGGCAGAGGAACACTGTTTATCGTCATTACACGAGGAATAGCAAGCAGATCATATGGTTCTGGCAGGTATGTTAATCAGTTACATTTCTGACTTCTGTAGGTTTTGTTTTCATCTGTAGCACAAATGGCATGTGTAGTGAAGGCTGTCCAAATGAAGGTTCTTACAGCTTCCTTGCTTTTTTCAGAGAAGGAAAGGAGGATTACTGGTCTTTAGGGAGAGTACTTAAGGATGAGAAATGGCAGACAGATTCACACATTACATTTGGATGTTGGTTTATGAATTTTCTTCTGTATCTTGTCCTTACTGATTACTCAGTGAAGTTTATTTAATTCTTAGTCATCTAGCTTCTAAATGTTCTTATATGTAATACACCTGTACATTTTCACGTTCCAGTACCTAAAGGGAGCCTACAAGAAAGAAGGAGAGTGACTTTTTACTAGAGAATGTAGTGACAGGAGAAGGGGAAGTGGATTCAAAGAGATGGTAGCTTTAGCCTAGGTATTAGGAGGAAGTTCTTTGCTGTGAGGGTGGTGAGGCACTGAAATAGATTGTCCAGAAAAGCTGTGGGTACCCCATGCCTGGAGGTGTTCAAAGGCCAGGCTGCATGGAGCTCTGAGCAACCTGGTTTAGGGGAAAGTGTGCCTGCTGTGGCAGAGGAGATGAAACTAGATGATCTTTTAAGGTCCCTTTCAACCCAAACCATTCTGATTCAGTGTTCTAAAAATGTCACTTAGTACTTATGATTTTTTGTCATATTAACTGTTGTAGTCTAGCACTGACTAAACTTCACTCACATTTCAATGGAGTTGGCTAAGAAAAACCCTCAAATACTATTCCTGCACTGTTCTACAAATTTTCCGAAAGAGAAGTCAGACCTAGGGTCTTCCTATCTTGATAAACAACATTTTTAGAGATGCTTTTGACTAAGTTTCTCTGGGAAAGCGGTGCAAATCAGTCATTTCCTATCTTATTTATATCATAAGATCTGATGATAATTCTTTTTTAGATGCTTGGTACCAAAAGAATCTAAACCAGAACTTATAAGCACCAACATTTATATGCAAGTTTTTCTTAGTCTTGAAATACCTAGAGTCTGTGGCTAGATTAGTGCTGTGTTTAATAACAATGGCAGTAGTCTTCATACAAAGCATTGACATGATTTATATTTTAGTGTAGAAAAAAATAGGTAAGGATTCTTCTTATTTGCTGTTCCCAGCCTTCATACTGTAGTGGCTGACAGTACATATAATCTGAAATTACTGTTCTTCTCTCCACCCAGTTTTGCTAAAGTAAAGAAATGCAAACAGGTGCTAACAAACAGGGGCTAAACAAGGTGGTGGTTTTTTAAGTGGAATTATATTTTTTCAACTATCTCATGGGGTTTTTGGTTTTGTCCAGCTGTGTTAAAGCTTTTTATGAAGTAATTTGAATTTCTGTGTCTAGTTTGTAAAAGAAACAGACAACGAGGTTCGCATGCGACTTCTGCAGTTTGTCACTGGGACTTGCAGATTACCACTGGGTGGATTTGCTGAACTTATGGGTAAGTAAAAGGTGACCAGAACTGTTTCATATTGTCACTATTTCATTTGCAAATGAACCATGCTGCAAGCATACAGATAAGAGGAACTTCATGTTCATCAGCTTGGATCTAGAAGAGCTTTTATATAATAAATCCCATGAATATGTTTATAAACTATTTGGAATTCATGTAACTAATGAACTCTGCTGTGTCTGCATTGTGTAGTATTCATGTATATATCATGTATGGTACTTTTTAAAAGGAACAGATTACACTTTTCAAAATCTTATTTTCTAGGAAGTAATGGTCCTCAGAAATTCTGCATTGAAAAAGTTGGTAAGGAAACCTGGTTACCAAGAAGTCACACTTGGTGAGTTGTTATGTGTAAACTTTCTGTACCTTTACTGGCTTATCTCTTCCAGGGTTGCACTGCACAAATCAAATGAAATCTAATTTGGATCAATTCTCTATTTCCAGCTTCATTTGATTGACCTGACATGCCAGTTTTGAAAACTTTCCTAGTTGCCCTCTTCTTAAATTTTGCAACTGCTGAATAGTTTGTCAGTGTCAGATCTACCAAAATTATGAGAACATCCTTGTGTAGAACTGAAGGGTGTTTTCCTAATTCTTTTAGAGAATATTAAATAACTGAACAAGTCATGTTAGTAGTAGGCACATAGTTGTTAGATGGAGTTATTATGCAGCAACATATAAAAGATAAAATGAATAGTCACCAGAAGAAGTAGCATGAAAGAAATGACAGCCAACCTTCAAAAGAAGGATGCTTAGCCAAGAATGCTGATACTTTTTCTCACCAGGCTTCAGATGGGCCATTATTGGCTTGGCATTCCTGTGCATACTGAACTGGTGCATCAGTTTTTTGTATGGGCTGCAAAATGGACACACTTTCCTTTGGTAACCTGTGACAATATTATTCATCATACTTTTAAACTACTCAAGGGTATCCTCCATTTTACATTTTCTCCACTGGATTTTGTTTTGAGTGGTGTTTGCAAGAGTTAAGCATATCTTGTCAAGGATAATTTTGAGGAAGACATGGAATGAAATGTTTTGGCAGAAGGCTTTTAGGGCAAAGTTTAGAGGGAAAAAACACCCACCTATATCCAAGCATGTGTAGTAAGGAGAAAAGTTCAGCTTTTTCATGCTGTTGTTGAAATTTGGAGATGCACTAAACTAGGATTATAATAAACTTCATGCTGAAAAATTCCTTTTGTATGAGTATTATAAGCACTTAGTATTGTATCATGTTTTTATATTATATTTTTTCAAAGTATTATAGTTTCCTGTATCTTGGACAGTCTTTAGTCTTTCACCATTCTGGTTTTTAATCTCGTAATAGTTTTTTGATTCGTAAAATATTCCTCTGAAACATTGACTATTTTTCCTACTTGTAGAAATGCCAAGGCAGTGAGATTATGCTGATTGTTACTTCTTTTTTTCTAGTTGTTAGATCAAAACATTTATAATTTCTACTATAACAATTGAGTTCTGTAGACTTCTTTATGGGATTTAAGTAAACTTAACAAAATTCTGTTTTTTTCCTGCTCAGTTTTAATCGTTTGGATTTGCCACCATATAAAAGCTACGAACAACTAAAGGAAAAGTTGCTCTTTGCCATTGAAGAAACGGAGGGATTTGGACAAGAGTAGAAGTGACTTCTAGACAAAAAGGATATCTTGAATAATAAAAGGCCCAGCCAACTAAAATTGCACACTTAATTGTATATAAGCTTTTTGTTCTGTACAGTGATCTTTCTGGAACTCTAAAAGTTTAATTGTTCTCCGTTCTTCCACAAATATATGCAAAACAGTTCAGCCTTTTCTACTTTTATTTATTGCCCTTTCAAAAGACCAGAAAAACCCCTCCATAAATTTTGAAAGCAGACAAGAGACTTATTTAAAATATATATATATAAAAATATAAATATATATACTAATGGGCTCTAGTTTTATAGAGCTTTAAGTGTATGAAAAGTTGCAGCCATTTAAAAGGGCCTGGATTTGCTTTATCTTGGCTTTATCATTCAGAAAAATGTTTAAACTGCTCAGTGTTCTCTAAAGAAACATCTCCAAGTTTGTTTTACTGCATGGCTGTTCTAAAAGGTGTTAAAGGCTTAGGCCAAACGTATCCTAAATATGTAGAAAGATGCTGCTGGTATTTGAGACTACAGAATCTGTTCTTCTGTCAGTTTAATTTTTTTAAATACATAAATAGCTGATATATCCCTCTCTACTGATGTAGCCAAGGTCATGAATAAAGCCTTTACTACTTGCACAAGTCATGTACAATGAGATGAATGTGATTTAATGTTGAAAGGAATTGGTGCCACTGTTCTGACTTACTGCAGGAGCTGAACAGAGTATTTTAATTCATTTGAGCAGCATTGAAATTTGTTTACATAGTACCTTGGCTTATTAACACGAGGATGTTAGGTAATCTTCAAAGAAAAAATAATAAAAAAGAAAATATTACCCATTCTCTTCTTGGTCTGGTGTCTTGCAGGCTTTTTTTTTAAAATTTGATTTTGTTTTGTTTGGTTTCCCTTTTCAATCTGTGATGTCCTTTTTATAACTTTGTAGAGTTATATTAGTGTAAACTGAGCTATAAGGGTATACAAAAGGTAATGTGAATTTTGCTGCTTTCTGTGTTCTTGTTCAGTTTCAGATACTGGATCTAGTAAACTCAAATAAAATGAAAGTTACTTAAGCTTTGCACAGATAAAAATATTATTTAGTATTAAATACTCTCATTTCTCTAAAATTCTTAACTGAAATTTAGATGTATTTGAATAAAGTACATCTAAAGCCTGTCATTCTGTTATGTAGATCAGGTTTGTCCTAAGTGCACAATAAGATAAAAACATTTTAAAATTAGTTTTATTGGCATTTTATTGGCATATATTTGCTGAACTGCAAAGAAATGTTTAAAAAAATACTAAAATTTAACACCTTATTCATGTGAACTATATTAAATGCTACTTTTAGCAACTGTGCTTCCTTAGAGTAAAAATGTGTTTTAAATCACCATTTGTAATATGCTTTAAATATTACCTGTAAATTCCATTTCATTTAAATTACACAGAATTTTGTACACACATGAAAATGATTTTAGAATATGATTCAACACACTTGTGTTAACATATCATATTGCACTGTTAAAAGTGTACATGCAGAAAAAAACAGCTATATCTGTTCATGTATCTTTCCAATGCAGTAGCTGAATTCTGCCAAAAGTTTATTTTTCTACATATTGGATTGTCTCAAGGCTTTGTATTCAAAATGCACAGCTTACCCTGGAGCTGTAGCTGTACAGAGCTCTTGTCACAGCAGTGGTGCAGCGGGCCCAAACAGACTGCTGTCTTACATGAACTGTTCTGTAAGAGTTTCAGAAATTTCCACCACTTTGAGGGTTTTTCATACACCACCAAATATCTTTTGCAAAACCATTTTTATATAGCACTAAATTCATTTGAAGTGCAAATCCACATAATTTATCACTTATGCTGGTTAGAATGGAGGAAGTTTAAGAAAACAAACAAGAAGGTCAAATGCCAGGCACCAGGAGTGTGTGTGTCACTTGCCTAAAAGACAAGGAGGGCTAAATGTCACAGTTAATGAATTTGCACTAATGAATGACTTGGTGACCCACTACCAACTGCTGAATTTTGTGAATCTGTGAGTAACTGAATGAAATAAAAAAGACAGCACACCACAAGAATGTAGTTGTTTTATTGTTTTGGTAACTTTAGCTGTCTCATACCTGCAGTGGTTTTTCCTGGGAGTAAGGATTAGTAAGCATGAAAAAAAAACAAATTTAGTAGATTTCTGTCCATGTGTATGATCGTGAATTGGTGTCAAGGGCCTGACTAAAAGAATAGCTCTGGAAGAAAAGAAAGTAAAATAATATACCTGTGTGCATGTGTACAGTACTTGAATTTGCTGGGAATTTCAGTAAGACTGTGTTGTTATTTTTTCTTTTCCCACTTGAATTCCCCATATTTCACCTATATTTGGGGGGGGGGGCGGTGAGTAAGACAGCAAAAAGAGGGAAGGCAGCAATGGTTGGAAATCAGACCAGGGAGGTAATACAACTAAAAGGAGCTGTTGTGTAGTTTGTGGGTTTTGTTGTTTCCTTTCTTCCTGCAACTCAGCTGCTTTTCACTACACACTTCACAGCTATTACTTTGGATATTTTTCCTTAGTGCAGCAGCAGAAAAAAGGCATCTAAGTAAACATGCCTCTGCCACAAAGCTACTAGAAGCAACTATGCAGATGTTTTTGTGGAATATGAATGCAGAAAATTCTCTCTCAAACACTCTTATCACCCACCCCGAGACACTGTAACACAGAAGGCTTCATTATGATGCTTTAGTAATAGAAAAATAGTAATTACTTTATGGTAGTTGAGAGAATCTGATTTAACTATTGGTTTTGTGGGACCAGGCTTTAATTCAAGTCCCAGATTCTCTCTCAACTGCAAATTTTTTTACTACTGATTTAGCTCAGGCTTGGTTTGTTAGTCTAAGCAATTTATGCTGTTCTTCATCTTCCTCCTAGAATTGCAATACCCTTCCCTAGTAAAGCAAACACTGGTATTTTCTAGTCAATTTTTTTCTAGGCTGTTCTACTGAGAACACCACATGTTTGGTATTGCCTACTATTTCTTCATTATTTGGTCCACTTTTTCTCTTGGGTAATTGGAATATATTGTTTGGCTGGAAACCTAATTTAGATTACTTTCTATTTCTGGTGAAAATTCCTGCCAACGCCGTAGAAGGACCAAGAAGAAAGTTTTATGTCTAAAACCAGAAGTCCATATCATTCCACACAGTAATGTACTGGGAGTCTGTATTCCTCCTGTTTCACAGTCTAGGGTAAAATGTGTGTGCCCAGCAAACATTTACAGCCACTAAATCACAAAGCTTCTCACTGCACATGTTGATATATCACCCATAAAGGGATTTTCTTAGATGTTCCCTACTTGCTCTTTTTTCCTTCATTTTTTATTTTAAACCACAAAACATTCTGCCCTAGCATTTAATTGGAATTAAGATGGTGCAGTCTTAATGATAAATCTGTAGGAGCATCTATTACTCTTGAGGGCCATTGAACCTCACAGGAAAACACTGTAGAAAAACCTGCAGGATTTTAATTATGTCATGACCCTGTCCCTCCTTTCTTTAAACTTATGCTTGTCACATTTCTCATTACTCCTCATAAATAACTTGGAGTTTAGAAGTGTAAAAAACTGAATTAAAAACCCAGGCTATCACTCTGACAGCCTTTTCTATATAACTATTGACCTAACTTGTGCATGAAGCTGCCTTCACTCCCATGTAAATGAACAGACAGGATCACATAATGAAACAGATCATCCAGTTCCGATTTTAATAGAAATGAGAGGGAGACAGAAGGTCTGAGCTGTACTTTTAGTAACAGCTTCAGTAAACCAAAGGAGTATTTGGGGCCTTTTTCCTATGCTGCTCAAACCTGAGGCACTGACTTCCCATTATCTTCTTCTTATATAGAATTAAGCAGTTCCAAAGCTTCTTTCTGCACCTGAAAGAAATAAATGTAACATAACAGTCCCAAATAGTTACAGACTCTTCCAGCAAAACTTCCCTCAGAAGCACTCAAATGTTTCCCTGCAGCTGTGACAGTCCTAGGATGAGTAATTTTTCTTCTGTAGTTTAAGATGCTCAATACTTGAATCAGAATAAATCACTTAAGCCAGTGTCTTCAGTGTCATTCACTTACTACATAAATGAAGTTTATTTGTGTTGAATACACATACTACTTCTTGATTTGCTGCAGTCCAATAGGAGCATGCAGGAAACTCTACTACCTCTGACCACACCAAACCAACCTAGGCATTTCAACACTTTAGACAGCAGCTAAGAAGTGAGACCATTTCTGAGGCTCTGTTTGCCTAAGGTTTCTGGTTAAAACCCAATAAAATTTTAATATGGTCTCTAACATTCATATTAAAACACCCCCCCAACAACAAACTGAACAGGAAAAAAATCTCAACAACCTTTTGTCCCTTCTCAAACCACAAAAAAACCTCCAACCCAACAATGGTAATGACATAGTAAGCCATGATACCTCTGAGTATCTGCGGTAACAAATATTCAGAAAACCTAGTTATGCTGAGACAAGAATTCAAATGTCTTTGCACAGACCAGTTTCCTTTATAGTGGACTGTCAAGTCTAGTTCCCAATGAATTTTGCATTTTACACATTCACCCAGAGAATGGAGAGAATGCTGCCTTTCTTGGTTTAGCAGCTCTGCACCCCTCTAAGAGATTAAGAAATTGATGTCAGTACCAGGAGGGCCACAGGCAGCTGAAGCAGATCGGTGGTTTAACAACTTGGCTACTGCACAGAATTCACTCCTGACTATACTTTTTGAATGGTTTCTAAAGAAAGACAAGTTTTTGGGATCACCTGTTTCATGTGTGCCTCCGGCTACTAGTAACTGTCAGAAGAACTGACCAATTGCTTACACACCTGAGACCACCACTCCTTTAGGCTATTAAATTCCTAAACATTGTGCAAGGCACTGGAGGAATATAAGACTTGTATTTCCACTGAAAGATATTACTAAAGGAACTCAGTTTTGGACAAAACAGCTTGAGGCTTACAAGCGAATCTACAGAGGGATTCTGAAACACTGCCTTGGTAGTGTTTTTCTGAGTTGTGAAATGCAAAATCCTACCAAAGTATTTCTTACATTGGATATTCAGATTGTTGTATGGAGATTCAGAATGTGCATCTCAACTGCAGTTTAATGCTAAATGAAATAGAGGTCAATCAACCATAAAAAAAAATCAAATGGAAATGAGGCTTTGTTAGTTGTGATGCTAACAGGATTGTTTTTGAAAGGTGACTGCAATTGCTTTGGTTTATACTGAATGCATTGTCAGGTATGAACAAGTCTAATGGATTACCTCTCTTGGAAGTACTTTGAATGTTTAGGTAGGAAGCAGATGCCTATCCTCCAAACCAAAATCCTTATGCACAGTTTCAAAGGGTAATTGAGTGACTCATGATGTCTGCACTGGAGATCTGCTGTCAAAGATACATTACCTTAATTTGTCTTACTCAGATCATCTGAATCTCTCCCTAGGGGCCTGGAAAGGACTGCAATGTTAAGGTTTTGGTACATCTTTTTTCTTCCTTGTGGTCACATGAGTGTGAGCCATTCCAGAACGTAATTCTTACCTTACCCATTTCAGTCATATGAAAGGTGATTCTGAATCACCTCACAGAAACAGGCTGGTGAGGTGCCTGAGTGACCTGCAGTAACACAGCTAAGGCTGGGTCGTTGTTGGCACTATGGAACTACCATGAAGAAGAAAGGGTAACAGTTCTCTGCTATGAATAAAACAGAGTATTTCCAACCACAATTTCCAGAGGTGGCTGTAACATATTAGAATTCTAGTACCATACTAGAATTTTTTGGTGTTGATGTGATTCTGAGTTAAAGGTGCTGAACTATAAGTTGCCCTGAGCTAATTTTATAAAACATTCCACTGCCATGATATCATACATGCTGGATACAATATATGATTGTATGATCACAGTTCTTAACTTCCCACCTGTTTGTCCTCCTCTGTCTGTGCAGGATACTCCTTTGCTTTGCTTAACCACAGAAGAGCCATCTTCTTGTTGTTTAACTTCAAGTATGTTTTCCCCAAAAAGAGCAAATTTTTGCTGTAGAAATTTGGATCAGCTGCATAGAGACAGGAGAAAAGCTTCAGATGAGAATGAGCAGCATACTATACTTTGATACTTGTTTTAGAAAACATAGTTTGGCTTTGGGTCAGAAGGAAGCAAATGTAAAACTCACTTGCTAGATTTTTTTTTCCTCATAAACAGTTCTATTAATTAGCAGCTTGCTAGTTAACATACTAGATGACACTAGATTCCTCACAAAGAGCAAAGCAGTGAGCTTAATGCATTAACAGCTTTGCTTTGCAGGTTTTGGGCTTTTCTGGACCTAAGTAGAAAAGATAGGTACAACAGGCAATGCAACCAGCTTAGTAGGTATAGGCAAAGGAAAATAGGGCACATTTTCTAGCACATACAGATACCAGCTTAATTTTTGCTGCACAGAAGAAAACAAAACTATTTGCATCCACAGTGAACATTTTTTAAGGAGAGATTTAAACCTTGCTTTTATAAAGCATCATTCATTATTAGAGACTAATCTTGCCTGCTGTTCATACTTACAGCACAGGCCTTCTCTACTGCAAGATTTAAGGTCAGGTTTTGAAACATATGGAGGTGTTTTGGAGGCAAATTTTGAGATGAAGTTCACTGTTCCAGTTCACAGCTGCATTACCTGACACTCAGGAAGACTCCCTATGAGCCATTCCTCTAATCTTCAATAATTTAACTATGTACCAATCTTTCATAGATCACTGTCTTCCCTTGTGTTCCTTTATCTTTCAGCTAGTGAATTTGCTTATGGCTTCACTCCTGGAGAAATAACACATTCATGTTTTGTTTTATATAGTGTACAGTTTAACTGTCAGATTAGCATAATACCTCCTGAAATAATAAAAAGTCTGCTTTTTCTGTTTTCTATTTAGAATACTGAGGACTTTCAAACTCAAAATTCTGAAAATGTAACACAGAATTCCCTTATTTTATTTCTTCTGCCTCCCTACACTACTGTTAAATTCCTTAGGGAAGAGTACTACTTTATTCTCAGGAAGGTATAAATTTCACTTCAGTATTTACTCTGAAAAAGTCTTCACATTACACAGTAAGTGAGGGATACTAGATGTGTAACATACCGATAAAATGTTGCCATGTAAGAGCTCCGTGTGCTGACTGGCACACCACATTTCTCAGCTGATCATATCGTTTTGGGTTTGGTGGCTACAGTTACTAAGGTAATACAGACAGCTAGAGGTTTACCGGGAGTCATCAATCCTAAAAGATATTTTTCAGTCAAAATGAGCCACAGGTCTTACCTTCTTCTGCCATGTGGAAGTAATGAAGAGCCTGTAAAAGACAAAGTTGTATTCTTTAAAGTGAAGAATAAACTCAACACAAGAGTCAAACTAAAGTCTTAGGCACATAACTCAAGAAGGACTTCCTGTCCATTATATTATTTTTTTATTAATTCAGCGTGCTACTGATGTCCAATTAGATTTGACATCATCTCAAAAGAACTAGTACTTAGCCAACCACCCCCCTACTACTTTTTCCAAAAATGTAGTACCTCCTATTTGTTCCTATTAAACTGGATTGTGTTTTTTCAATTCAACTTGTCAAGATAAATTTTGAATTTTGTTTGTACTATCCAGCACATCTGACGTTTTCCCCATCTATTTCTCATGTATAAATTTAATAGATGAAAAAAAAAATACTATGATTTGGGTCATTAATAAATATTTGAGAGAGAACTGACTCCCACAGAGGACCAGTCAGTAACCTCTCTTATATAAGGACAAACATCTATGATATCCACACATTTTCAGTAAGTTTTCCATCCAAAATTTCAGTCCATCCCTACCTTTTCCTAATGGTAGCAGGGGGAGGGAAAAAGCTCTCATAAGACTTGAAAGTATGGACATATCTACAAAACAGTTTTTGTACTCAAACTGCAGAAATCTTACCAGTACAAGTTTGCTTCTTCAGCAAGTTTAAATGCTATAGAACTGAATGCTGGGACTGGCATTATTCTGGCAGTATTTGAAATCCTGGCTGACACTTTGTGTTCTTCTGAGAGTAGTTTTTCAGGAAAACTTACAAGCTTGACATTCCATTCAAGAGTTTTATTTATTTTCCAAACAGCCCTCAATTTGCTTTCTGTTTAACAGCAAGCAGCCTGTCGTTCCCCCCCCGCCCAGCTCCCAAATTTAAGAGAACAAAACAGTTATTGGTTGCTCTCAACAAACAAAGATTAAAACAGCTGCACCAAACTTTTCTACTACCAATTTAATTGTCAAGTTTCTATATTTGTATGTGTTGCAGTGTGATGTCATAGCTTGCCTCAGTTATTCCTGTCCTTTCCCAGGTGCCAATCACCTCTCCTCTCACCACCCTGACCCCTGCTGGGTGCTGTCTGTCAGTCCTGGCATTCCAGAAGGGCATGGAGTGAATGGCAGAGTTCAAAAGATGCCTTGCATTCCGGGGGGCCATTGGCCTATCCAGGTGTCCCTTGCACCTGAGACCTGCCTGCCCTGCACCTGGTTGGTGGGATCCCAACCCCTTCCCTACCCCTCTCCCCAGGGTTAAAAGGAACAGCAACCACAGAGTTCGAAAAGCTCTGTTGGAGCTGTTACCGATTCAGCGGCCTGTGGGCCAGAATGAAGCTCTAGATCGAAACCCTCCAGCAGAACCCGACTCCTTTTCCTTCACCTCGCCTTAAAGCTTCTCCACCAAGGTAAAACTGAGCTCATGCATGTCTGGATTTGTCTCTAGCACCCAGCTGCAACATCCAGATAGCCAAAGGTGTCTCTGAGGTGAAAACACTACAGTTGCCGCCTTTGGTCAAGCAGCAAAGGCCAGACAAGCCCAGGCATGTCCCATCTGGATATACTGGTAATAATTCCAATATATATGGAATTTAAATAAGATGCATACTGGTTTAGATGCACTATTTTAAAGGATTAACATCTGGATAGTATGTTGTAGGGTGTATGACAGCAGGAATCTTCATAGAAAAGAGGAACAAAAGTACTATCAACTGAAAAACCCTCACACTATATGTGGCCAGAGAATTAAAGGGTATTTGTTCATCTTAAGCAACAAAGCAAGCTGTTGCTTTTTGCATTTAATATAAGGGGACAAATTCTATTAACTAGCAAATAGGTACATGGCATAACACCACCATATAAGTCATCAGCACTGGCCTAGTACAGACAGTTATCTGCAACAGAGCACAACAGAAAGTACAAGCTATGTAACTTAGCTTGTATAGTTTATTATTTCCTCATGCAAAAACTACACAAAATAATTTACACTATTCTATGTGTGCTACAGCTGAAGAAAATTAAAGGTTTTTGTGTTTTTAGATACCCCTCCCTCTTCTGTTCCATTCTCATTTTATTATTGACAGTTGTAAACTCACAATTCCTTGCTTATTCCATAATCAGAGGTCAACTTTGTCAGGAAAATAAGTACAAAGTGTATTATCAGCTTTGTGGGGGGAAAAACAAGTGTGAAATATTTTCATACTGTACCTCTTGAAATGTGGAAGTTGGTGGTGTGGCAAACAGTGTTGCAGCTATTTTTCTTTGGTACCATGGCATCTCAGCAAAAGAGTAACACCTGAAGGAAAAAGAAACATTTATATCCACCGGTCACATTTCATTTGTTTTCAAGCAACAGTCTCAGAATTGTTGTTGGACATAAAAACTGGATGTCATAACTGTTGATTCCAAGAGTCGAAACCGCAGACACACTGCAAGTTCTATAAGCATGTTCTTACACCTGAAAACAAAAAGAGCAAGATGTCTAAAGCTGCTACTAAAGCTGCTTTGGTGTGTGCTTTACTGGGAACTAACTACTAAAGCTGCTTTGGTGTGTGCTTTACTGGGAACTAACTACTAAAGCTGCTTTGGTGTGTGCTTTACTGGGAACTAACTACGTTAGCTAAAACTGGGACAATTACCAGGCATAAGACAGATTTTGAGCTTGAATGATTTTAATGATTTATCTGTATTTGGTTCTATGTATTTGCAAAAGCAACACAACTGAATAATGTCATTGCCTTACCTCAACACTACTTTGCTTTTCTCAATTATTAATATAATGTAGATCTGCAGTACATTCCTGAGACTCTGATCTATAAGAATGAAAATAAATTAAAGAATCAAACCACTGTGCTCTAGGCTAAGCCATGCTATGCTGGTTTTCTATCTACTAAATAACACAGGTAATCAATCAGTCACCTATCTTATTGGTGCTGAAAGGAGTAAACATTTTTATTGAAGCATTTCAAGTGCACAGAACATTCTGGGTACAAACATTAAACAATGATATTCACTTTAACAGCCTCCCACAATGAGATTATAATTGTTATTCACTGAGTAAAATAGAGCATTCTAGAGGAGGTGAAAAATTGGTAACTGTAAATGTTTGGAGGAGAGGCAGGCAAGACATGGAATACACTGCCGGAGTTGGAATTCTGTCATTAGATGCGCCTTATCAGAAAGAGATTTAGTCCAGAGCAGATTAGAAAGAGAAAAGAGAAAAATACTCAAGAACTGGCTGATACTAAATGCCAGTTTCAGATCAAGATGGCTCTGGAATTCAGTAACGTGTACATATATAAATAGACAACATGGGAATATTTTAGAGCCAAAAGCAGTATTAGTCTAACATTTCTGATAATATTTTCTAGTTTTCCTTGGGAACAATGTCTGAAGTACTTTCCAGAACAAGCTTCCTATCTCAAAACAGACTTTGAGGTTTAGTCAGTTGGTAGCATAACTTCTGCTGAAAAATTGGACTATTGCAATTGTTAGATCATGTGGGAATGAATGGTGGATGCCAAAGTTTCTGAACTAGTAAAAACTCTGGAGCATGTATCATTATAATTTTCTTTGATACTTAGGATCAAAAAAAACATAGAAAAATTGACTGTGGGTTATAGTATTTTTTTAAGCTGAAAATACATTGCCTTTCTTTATTATCAATCTCTCAATATTAAAATAGAGATCTCTGGTAAAATGATATAACACCTTTGGTCTTTTTCAGACAAATAACCAAAAGTGCTGTCTAGTGTCTCTCACTAACACATACAAGATATTGCTTTCCATCTCACCACTTGCACAGAATACCCTGGCTAGTATGGAAAGTTCTATTTCCAGTCCATTCGCCTGCTATGTAACAGTAATTCCTAGTATCATTTTCATTGAGCAGTAAATTCTATTTCAATGATTTTTGGTTAATATATATGCATTTATAAGCTCCCTTTATTTAACGTAACTTTTAAAATACTGTATCCTGACAGATAGTAACAAAAATGTTTTCAGAATACATCTCATTTTTGATAGCTTTTCAGGGACTTTATTAAGTTGCAGCCATCACTGAAATTCAGTGTAAAGTCAGTACTGAGTTTTGACTCTGTTCATACTCCAGAAAAAAATGAGCTACTACTTGCTATCACTGATGCCCAGTATGGATTCCATGAAGCAAACTTAACATCTGCAAAGGGAGTTAACAGTTCCATACAAATAAATTAAATGAATAATTATTTTTCATCTTTTACAACTGCATAAGAATAGCTAGACTTTTTCAAGGCATGACATCCTATATCTGTTCAATGTGTTTTTATGCTTACATCAATTGCAAGTACATTCTAAATTATTCCAAGAAGTTCTGTAATTAATGCAAGATATTTTATGCTCTTGCATTTTTCTGTGCCATGTGCTAACTTTAGTTTGAAAATACATCTTACCAAACCCCTATAAGATGAATTGTTGTAGCATCTTTTGGATTCAGTTCAATGGCTCTCTGGTGTGGGAAGAAAAAAACAACACAATATGTAAAGAAGTTGTTCTGATGGATTAAAATACATTTAAAAATAGAATTGTTAGCATACAGTTAATTAAGCCAGACTGTGGTGTGTAGAATTTCAAGGCAACACACCACTTACTCAGTGTACAACTTAATCAGCTCAGCTCCAAAAGTCTGATGACACTGACAGATGTCTAAGCACATCTTTTTAGTAGGTTATTAAATGTTGCATTTGAGACATGGCATGTTCAGATTTTAATATAACCTCTGGTGATAAAAAATTAGTAGTTCTTCATCTTCTCCAGTATTTGTTCTTTGTTGTTACATAATCCACAGTTAAAAGGACACTGCCATTTCTCAATATCACAGTTACAAGTGATCGGGTCCTAAGAGGTGTCTAAAGCACTTCAGCTATTTCAAGATTCCCTTCTAAAGTGACTTAGTTTACTGCAGGAGAGAATTTGTTCTCCGTGTTTCTGGGGCATTTCTGGAGCATAAGTCACAGTAACCCAAAAAACAAGGTGCTACTAGGAAGTCTGAACAGAAGTATGCTTTTAATATTTCACCAAAAATTGGTTACCAGCTGTCACATAATCTACATAGTGGACACATTAATCTTGCCATATACAAAAAACTGCATTACCTGGAAATGCTCTTTGATGATAACAGCATTTCCAATTTTAGTCTTGATTCCTTCATAGTCCCCAACATCACTGAGACAAATTCCATACCACTGTAATTCAAATAACAAAAAAACACCCATTTAATACAGCACCATATGAACAGTACATTTTAAAAAATTTGCAACCAGAATAGTTGCCACCACCACAAAGAACCATAAGCAGTGTGGCAGTTCATGTTTATTTTATTTTATTGTTAAATGGTTCATTCTGTTATCCCTCGCACATTTTCCCCAAGTTGTTTTTTCTCTAAGTTGTACCCTCCTTTAAAGCTCTCCTTCAAGCTATGCCCCTCCCTTTGTTCTAGTCCCTTCCCTTCCTGTCAAAGTAACTCTGCACCTTTTCCTGAATGTTCCCTGTCACTCACCCCTGGGCCAATCCCTGATTGAAACACCCGTTTAGAAATCCCCTAATCCAGGATGCCCTATTGGCCCATGTGACCTTTCCCTCTCCTCCCCTATCCTGATTGGTCCCGTGGTGTTGATGTAATCCCCTCACTCCACCCCTGAGATTCCCTATTGGTTAGCTGTTTGTATCCACCCTCTGACTTGTATCTGAGCAAAACTCCGTGTATACGAGGTCGAGGCGCTATTTTTGTCCTGCTCCATCCACCTGGAATAAACTTTACCCACGGAACCTTAAGATGAAGAGTCTCCTCCTTCCTCCTTCTCCTGGTCCCTGCTGTGGCTGTAGCAGTGTGCACTGTAGAGCCTGCAGTTCTTTAGGTTCAGCTGAGGGCAAACCCCAGTCCCCAGCTGTTCCCCATTCCTGTTGTGGCTACCAGAGTGTACAGAGCTAGCTGGCTTCCAGTAGGCTTTGGCAAAGCAGTAAGTATTGTTGTGAACAGCTCAGTCAACATCAGAGCAAGCTGCTGGTCTGCATGTATAAAGGGAATCAACGTCCTCTACCAATCCGAGATACCAAGGCAAGTGACAACATTTTGCTACCTCTTTGCCTGTGAAAAAAACACCACCAAAAAAAAAAAAAAAAGGGGGGTGGGGCCAGAATGCAGTCAGGGCCTGAAATATTTCCAGGGAAACTCTACAGAGCCCAAACAAGGCATGCTGAATGTGGGATGTACAATATTTCTAAGGCAACATCAGGGCAGGAGGAGCTGACTACATCAGCTGTCATCATGATCACCATGGTCCCGCACACAACTTAATGTTTCTGCCTCCCTAGAGGAAGTTTACCTGTAAAAGTCTGAACTCAGATCTTCCAAAAACTTTAGGAAGAATTAGAAATCTTATTCATTCGCAACTGAAAAATTAAATTATGCTGAAGTTTCCTAAAACAGCACAATGACATTTCTTCTGTTTTCTGTAAGCAGAAATCAAACAAGATTTCAGTTATTTTGCATGGCTCACCTTGTGTGCTGCAAAATTTGATTCATTTTTTTCAAGTGCCTTTTTTGCATACTCAAGGGAGTCATATGTCAGTTTTTTCTTCTCCTCTGCAGAAGTAGTACCAAGCTGAGCCAGATCCCGTGATGACCGTGCCAGCCGCCATAACAACTCTGCATCATCACTGGTTAGGAACAGAAACACTGATGTTTTAAAGCAATCAGGGAAACAAAGCAAAAAAGAGTCTTTTGAAGTATATCTCAAGTGGGTGATAGGACAGCAGTGAATCATCTGTCATGCCATGCTATGTACAACTCCAAGGTAACAAACAGCAAATGAAAGCCCACTATTACAGACTGTTTGACAATACCTTTGTTCTGCTATTCTGGTCTGCAAAGCAAACACATCTGCAGGAAAGGTTATTGTTTTCTAAAAAACCCCCAGAGATTTAAGAAACCCCAATGGTACCACTCAAAACACCAGAAGGAAAATGAGAGGTATTCTCTTCTTAGCTAGATGGTAGTTTTCCAGCACTCTGCTGATTGGTATTGATGTTTACTTGGAATGCTTAAATTATTGTGCATTTTTTCCTCTAATTGTACTTAAATTATTAAATTCTTCCTAGAAAACAGTGAAAAACCCACAGATTAGCCATACCACCAGCATATAAACCTGTACATTTATGTATTTATTTATATCATTTTATCAAGTGGTGTATTGTAGGTTACAGTTCAAGCTTAAGGATCTTAAATTTCATTTTGTTAATATACTGCTTTGGAAAACTGCTGACACATTATACTTTAGATAACTACCACTGGCTCACTATTTTAATAGAGACTTTACAGTCTTTCAGAATTTTGCATGTATTTTAATGGATTCTTAGATAAACAACCATGACTGAAAAGTTCGAGGGTAAACTCTCACCTACAACTATCAGTTTTTTCTTCATTCATTTTTCCATTAGGAGGAAAAATATCACAAGTCCTTCTTTCCTACTTACATAAGGCTGAAAAATAGTTCTCCAGCATTCCACAATGAGTATATTAGAAAAGCTGATACAGAAGAGCACAGAAAAGAAGCTACAGTAATGTCCCAAGGTAATGAAGTACCTGTTTTTATGCTGAACCAGCAACCGATACAGCTTTTCAGTTTCTCCACTCCCATACAGGTAGTCTGCTTGTTCTATCACATCTCCCACTTATGAAGGATTTAAAATTGTGGAAACAGAAGAACAAATGATAGTTAATTAAGACATTATCACCAAAACATTTTAGAGCACGACAATGTAGCTGAAAATTATGTAGCTCATTTTTAAGCCAGAAGCTTAAAATGAGCTCATTTTAAACTTAGAAGCACAGCAGGATTGAGTAAGCAACTTATACAGATGAGGTTGACAACTGGTGCCTCTCCAGTGAGACTATAACAGCTTTCAGAATGACAGCTTTGATTCCTGGACAGATTTAACATCCCAAGGTATCTTTCTCAGTGCATCAGACTACCAGAAAAAAGTTATTTCTTGCGAAAATGGTAGAAAAGGAAAAAAAAAAGTATGGAAAATGGACAAGTAGAGCAAGCGCAGTACAGAGCTGAGAGTAACAAAACCCCTTCATTAGTATATGTAAAGAATTTCAATCTTACAATAAAAATGACAACACCTCAACTTTTAAAAATATTCTTCATTCTCAATATGGTTCCACAGTTTAGCCAGAACATTACTGCAGTTTGAGTGGGTCCCATTATTTACTCACAAGCCAAAACAAAACATTGCTTAAAGGTTTTCTGACCAAAGTCCATAGGATTTTCCCAAATACAACCCCCCAAAAGACAATCTACCAAAACTCCTGTGTGTTCAAGATACTAACAGCAAAAATAACTTTGAAAATCAGGATTGGCTTTCTAGAATATTAATTTATGAACTAAGTACCATTATTTTTATGCTTTCTTTTTCTAGAAAATACTCTGAAACACAACAGTGGTGGGGAAATATAATATCCACAACTGCATGAATAGAATAATATATGAATAATATATATATAAATAATAGTACTTGGAACAGCATAGAGGAACCAGAAGTATCAAACACCACACTATAGAGGACTATTGCCTGAAAAAGGCTAGAATTAAAAGGAAAAATGCCCAAAGGGGAGCAGAGGGGTAATTTTGTGGATGTATGTAACTGTACAGGAGAAGAACTTCAAGTTTACTCTTCTGCCAACATTTAAGCATTAAAAAAATATTTTTCAAGTCAAAAGCCTTGTCTAATTTTTTACAGAACTACCTGTGCTTTGTCCTTGGATTACTCCTGGGTCCATGATCACATTTAGAAGTCAAAATAAAAGTTCTAACCCCTTTCATAAAAATTAATCATGTTTAGAAAGTTTCTTTTTTCAAGTTACCCACTAAATATGGTAGCCATATTTAAGTCAGCACACTTTTCTTTAAAGAATAAGCAAAACATCGAAGGCTACTGAATACAAAAGCCTCCTCTTCAGCTTAAAAACATTCTAGAATATAAATCAATGCATTCTAGATAATTTTTAACCTTTTATTTTTAATTTTTAACCCTTTCAAAGATAAGATAATGGTCTATGTGGACGTTGGATTTTAGTGTCCAAAATGAGCTTCATGGTATATCTTCAGCAGGATCTTCACTAAATGGTTATGTTTGCTTGCTGACCTGAATACTACTAACATATCTAAAGACTAAATGCTCACAACTTAAAACTTCTGAATTCATTTCCCACAAGGTGTTTTATGCAAATTATTATACTTTTATTACTTTAGAATATTTCCCAGGTATTTCTATTTTACCCTTGTTTTTACCATATTTATTACATGTCTGGTATAGAAGGCCCATTAGCATTTCTTTTCTTGGCAATGTAAATGTCAGATTCACAGGGGAGCACTGGAAAGACCAACTAAGCAGTGTTATTTATGCTCCTCATGAGAAATGATGACTTCTTTATTCCTCATTATTATTATTTCTTTTTTGTGTAGAGTAGCTACTTCAAATCTACTCACTGATACTCCTTCTGCACATGAAACAGCTCCTTATCCATTCAAAAATTTATTATCTGAATTTCTATTTCTATCTGCATAAACATCTAAGATCTTCCTCTTTTGAAGACACAGAGAAACAGATTACCTGAACTGGCTACTACCTCAGCTATGCAGTGAGCATGCATCCAGTTTAGGCTCCTCCTTTCAGTCTGAAATTCCTTATTTGGATGGACAAGTTTTAAGTCTGCAACAATATCCCCTTTTAAGATATTGTTACTGTCCTTCCCACAGTGAGTCCATTCTTATGCAAAGGATACAAAAAAACATTTTGCCACTTGTTAAATTGTTTTCTAGTCGGTAAAGCAAGGCTTTGCTTCCTGCTTTTAGTGTTAAGGAGATAGAAGACATTTCTCAATTTTATGTGAAGAGCTATCTTGGTGTTGCTCAACTAGATTAAACTGAAATTACACAGTGTTCATACTGAAAACCTGAACTAGCTAAAATTTCTAGAAATAGATCAAGTTTTTGTCTGCATTCCTAACAAACCCATATCTTTTCAATAAGACTCAATTAAAGTAAATAACAGTAATTAAAGATTGGGCAACAAATTAGTTATCATCCACCTTGCGCATGTGTACTATCCCTGACAGGGTGATAGTAGCAGATACTAAGCTGCTTTCAGTTATACCTGAAATAATCACTTGTTGAAGTGCTACCACATCACCCATAACCAATTCAAAAGCATCCTATCATGAAATGACACTGCGTGCAGTCTTAATGGAAAAAATCAAAAGCATTACACCATTTTCCTCTATAATTCTGGTACTAAAAATTTTAAGTTTCATATCAGAATAAGCAAAATACTTCAAAATTTGAAAATATTACCTTTGAAGCTTGCATGAACCTCAGCAAAGCCAGAAATCAGCTTATGAGCTTCATAAACCAAAAAGGAGCCTGCTGAAAGCACAACTCCTCTCTGAAGGCTTTTCCTAAGCACCTGTGGAGGATAAGATAGGTATTAATCAACATTATCACTCCGAGTTAAAAAGGTTTTTCTTGTCCGTATCACCAGTTACATTTCAGATTCTGAGCAAAAAAAAAGACTTTAAAATTTTAAAAAACCCTCATAAGACAAAATGTCATTTAATCAAGCGAGGATTTGAAGTATATTCAACAGAAGCTCACGATTTTGCCTAAAAACGAGCAGAGCACTCGAATGGACATAAACCGTAAGTACGGAGCAAACACAAGGTTTTAAACAAAAATCAAATGCGTGCTGCTCAAACGAGCCCAGGGCTGTTTTCGCACAAACAAACCAGCCCGTCGCTACGCCCCGCGGTGCCGGAGCCGCCACCCGCCTCCCTCATGCCGGCGGAGCGGCTCCGCGGGGGCGAGCGGCGGCCACACCCGTGGGAATCGGAGGGAATTAGGCTGGAAGAGGCCTCTGAGATCACCGAGTCCAACCACGACCGAACCCCACCACGTCAAACACAGCACGGCACTAAGCGCCACGTCCAGTCTTCCCTTAAACACCTGCAGGGTCGGTGACTCCCCAGCCCCCCGGGCAGCTCATTCCAGGCAGTCCCTGGAAGCGCCGCGCTCCCCGCAGCGAGCGGTACCCTGGCTACCTGAGTCCCCGGCCGGCCCCGGCCGGAGGGGCCGCCCATCACCTCTCGCCGGAGCGCTGTCCCCAGGCCGGCGGGGCCGCGGCCGAAGGGCCGCGCCAGCGCCGCCATGAGCGTCGCCATCGCCGCCGCCAGCACCGCCCCCCGCCTGCGGAGGAGCCGCTCCGCCCCGCGGCCCTGCCCGGGCTCGGGGGCACACAAGGGCAAGGGCCGGCCGCCCGGCCGGGCAGCCCGCCGTGCCGCGGGCCGGACATTGCGCGGCCGGGCCCCGAGCCACGGCAGGCCCGAGCGGCCGCCTGGCCCGGCCGAGGCGGGGGGGCTCGCACGGGGGCGCGCACGGGGGCTCTGCGCCTGCGCCCTGGGGCGGGGCGCGTCCGGCTGCGCGGGTGTGGCCGCCGCGGGTCGGGGGTGCGGAGGCGCCGCGCTGCAGGTGAGGGTGGGGTCGGGCCGTGCCGCTGGGGCCGCCGTGTCCCGCGGGCCTTCAGCTCTTGGCCCCTCTGCCCCGTCCAGTGGGATCCGTGCGGGGCTGGGTCGGCAGGGCAGGGCTCCGGGCGGCTGCTTCCTCTCGTGAAACGTCCCCGTAGCTGCGGCCCCGCTTTCTGCGGGGCAACGCGGAGCGCGCTTCCAGCTGCGGCTGCTGCGGGGGTCGAGGAATCGCTGGCCCCATCCGCCGTCCCGCAGGAGTGAAACTCGGTGAAGTTAAAGCTGGAGGCCTGCAGGTTTGAGTCCGTAATGTCTGTCTCTGTGGCAGTCTAAACACCGCTCTGTAAAGCACCCTTACCTCTGCGAGAGGAGGCTTTCGAGAGTCAGCATCGTTCCTGAAAACCGCATGCTGTTCTTTCTGAGCTGCTAGTTGAGTGGGTGGTTGTTTTCTTTCTTCACTGTAGTTGCATAATATATTCAAGACAAATCTTAGGTAACGTTTGTGTTGTCATAACTTACTCTTCCACTAGGGAAAAGTTTTAAAATGTGAAACCTCTTCACTTTTGCTTACATACTCCTATTTTCAAAGTACGTTAAGTATCCTCAAAGTAATATGTATTGACCTGCCTCCAACATTTCGATTTATTTTCCTGGAGGGTTATGTCCCGAAAGGTTCGAGTTAAAAACATTTTTGTGGTGGTGCAAAAAGTTTGTTTAGTAAAAATAAATACAGTCAAACTTAGTCCCTGCTTTTCCCTTTTTTTTTTTTCTTCAGCTGGAGCTTTAAATTTTCACATTATATGTGTATGCTCCTGGAGGGAAGAGGTTTCGAAGTGCATGCAGAATACCAAAAAGCATTTGAAGGGAGAAAAAGTAGGAAATACGTTCAAGGAGTAAGAGAGAGAGGTTCTTTTGTTCATCTGTTGTGGTGTTAGGAAGAATGCAGTGTTTTTGCAACAAGTATGTTTGTGCTAAATGTCTTAAAATAAACTGTACAGATTCATTGTAGGTGACTGTTAAGACTAATTTCACTTCAGGTAACTAAAGCAAAAAGCTACTATTAAATGTCCGGAGACCCAAAGTAGCAGAATTGGTACCACAGTGTTTGTACAGTCTTCTTTTATGACAAATTTTTCTCCAGAATTGAATGCTAAAGGAAAGCCATAGTGTTAGGGGTAATAAAACTAAAATCTCAACCATAGACATGTTTGGGATGGAATTTAATTTTTTTTTTTTTAACCTTAATTTGATTTAGGAACAAATGCTGTCATTACATGGTTTCCTAAACGAAATACGTTCAGGGATAAAGTTAGGGATTAAGATACCTTCTATTCTTTCCTGTTTATTTTCCTATGAAAGTCAGGATGCTCTTCCAACATAAGGAATATATGATCAACTTAGTATTTGTAGATATTAGTTCCTGTTAAACCCAAGAATATTACTTCTGTTCATAGATCAGTTAGACAAAGATTAATACTGGCCCCTCCTAGCATGACATTTGAAGGTGTGGAATGGCTTGTGCAAACAAGTAGGCAGGAAGTAGAATTGTGGTATGGTTTTGGTTTTTTTTATAATCTTAAAGGTCTTTTCCACCAGCTCTGATTCTGTTTGATTTCCTTGGTTTATCTTTAATATTGCTTTAGATGAGATGCTTTTGCTCAGACATTTTGAAAGGGCGTTATTAAGTGTCTGAAGGATTTATGAATAGAGCAATTTTAGGAGCTTGGTTGCTGGATCCAAGCTTCTGTTTAAGGAATAGTCTTTAATGGCTTGAATCATACTTTGTTCTCTGATGGAAGGAGACTATATCCTTTAGATCCATTCCATCTTGTAGATGGATCAAGTGCACTTTCACTCAGTGCTTTATCAAAGGCACAGTTAGGAGGCAGCTGAATTAGTCCTAGTTGTGGCTGTTTGCTTCTGGTACTTCCCCTACCCGGCAGGGTTTTTAAAAGAATCCTCATGGCAGGTGATTAGCACATGTGATGGTTCCAGGAATTAGCATGATAATTGTGTGCCTGTCTTAGGAGCCTGTGGATATGCAGATCATGAATGATGCCTCCCAGGCACAGGGAATGCTGAGTGCAAGTAGCTGCTATGATACAGAACTGGAGGGCAGCTGACTGGAGAGCACTTGGTATGCATACAGGAAGGTTTGAAATACTTCTGGGATACAGTAAAGTGCAATTTTGTGATTGTTGGTTTCCAAATGTTATTGTTTATACTGAGATGTGCTGGACCACTGTGGAATACTGATTAAATGGATTTTCTTTGTCATCCTTTAACTGTAAGGATGCACAGGTTAGAGCATAAACAACATTGGGGGCTACTGACTTTGATCTACTTACTCTAATCCACTGTCACCTTGTTGAAAAAAAAAATTAAATAAACTACTGAATAGGACAAAAACGAGTAATCAGGTCTTTGTTATTAAAATCTTAAAGGGCTTTTTTCTTGCTGGACTTTTCTTAGAGAATAATACATACTAAATATTATAAAGGCTCTAAGTTACCCTTGAGTAATCCTTACAGTGCTGCTGTCATTGGCACATAAAGCTGTTGGACAGGTTATTTATTTTAAGAGGCACTGTAGTTCCTCAAACCTCTTACTTTGATTGATCTATGGGAGTAACAATTCTTGGTTTTAATTCCCTTTCATTTTATATTTTAGTGCTACTCTTGGTTGAAGCTTTAGCCTTTTGCTGAGAGGCCCGGAGGCAGACTTCTGTGGTAAGTTACTGTAACTCCTTTTTAAGAACTAATATTTGTAATAGTGAAGAGGCACAACATCCCTTGAAAAGAACTGTAAAAAGGATTAGTTTAAAGCATGTGTTCACCTGCATCTTGTTTCTACAGTAAAGTACTGCAAGTTTTAGTGAGATAAAGGTTTTTTCTTGTGGGTAATGTTTATTATGTAGTCAATCAGTCGGTGGCTCTACACAGGGAAATTGCAGTGAAGAACACACAATTTAAGATACTGTTCACGTTGCATAGTTGATTGATGGCCTTACATGAAATAATTGGTATAAAGATACTCTGATAAAGTATGAATATATATGCAAGGGACACGTGTTCCTCTGGTTTGCTGCTGTATATTTAAATAACTTAATTTTGAAGTCAGGAGATATGTATTTCTTAATTTTCTTGTTCAAGGCACAATATTACCTTTTATAGTTTAGCTCACTTGAAACATCACCTAAATACTTTTGTGTGAGGAAGATGCTGGGAAGAACTAAGCCTTAAAGATGTGCCTAAAAGGCAAATGCATGTATCCAGGATTAAAAAAATAAAATATAAACAAAAAAGACCAACAGAAAGATATTTAGAAATAACTGTTTTAAAGTAATTTTGTGAGCAGGTGTCCTATAAGTCAAATTAATATTTTCTTTGCAGCGGATTTTTAATTTTAAAATAGAATTCTAAACTTGTTCTTTGGCAGTTTAACTTACTGATTGATTTTTTATATACGGAAACAACCTGCAAATAGTTGTCGGACTTGTTATACCAGTGTGCTACCAATCCAATAGAGTATCATAAAGCTTGTATAAATAGATGATTCATTTTCCATACAGAAAACTATACTTCCAGTCTCATGTATGCATATACCTCAGATTTAGCATGTGTTTTTGATTGGCATAATCCCCAGTAAAATGAGTGGTGTGGTCATTAGGGTTTTATCAGCCTAATCTTACTTGTTTAGCTCAGAATGCTCTAATTCCTTCCTTTATACTAAATTGTGAATATGAGAATCATGGAATCATTTAGGTTGAAAAAGACCTCCAAGATCATCAAGTCCACCGTGTGACCTATCAGTGTGAACTAGACCATAGCACTAAGTGCTACATTGAGATGCTTCTTGAACATCTCTGAGAGATGACTCCACCACCTCACTGGGCACTCTGTCCCAATGCTTATCAGCACTTTCCATGGAGAAATTCTGCCTGATATCCAAGCTGAACTTCCCCTGGCACAGCAAGAAGTTACGTTCTCTTGTCCTGTCGCCTGTTGCTTCGGAGGAGGCCAACCCGCACCTGGCTACAGCCTCCTTTCAGGGAGTTGTACAGAGCAGTAAAGTCATCCCTGAGCCTCCTTTTCTCCAGGCTTAACACCTCCAGCTCCTTCAGTTATTCAACATATGACTTATTCTGTAGACCCTTCACCAGCTCTGCTGCCCTTCTCTGAACATGCTCCAGCACCTCAGTGTCTTTCCTGAAGTGAGGGGGTCAGAAGCGGACACAGGATTCAGGGTGTGCCCTCACCAGTGCTAAGTGCAGTGGGACAACTACAGAATTACAGCCCTTGTCCTGCTGTCCACTCTTGTTTTGCTACAAGCCAGGATACCTTTGGGCTTCTTGGCCATCTGGACACACACTGGCTCATGTTCAGCCAGCCGTTGACCAGTATGTCCAAGTCCTTTTCCACTGGGCAGATTTTCAGCCAGTCTTTCCTAAGCCCGTGGTGCTGCATGGAGTTACTGTGACCCAAGTGCAGGATGCAGTACTTGACATTAGTGAACCTCATACATACTTCCTGAGCTATTACTCAGGAAGTGATAGGTGTATCAGTACTAGTAGAAGATAAAGCTTACACTCAATTTTGCGTGCTTCTTCAAATTCTGAATGACTCAAGCTGCTTCTGGTACTTAGCTTGACAGCACATCAGCTGGACAATTTTTCCAGCTGTATTGCCTGTAAACAAACTAAAAGGAGGAGTCATAATTCCAATTTGGAGGTAGGATTTTTAGAGAAGCTGTTTCTTGGGGATTTTTTTCAAATGCAGTGATGAAATTAGGTTGTGAAACAGTCTTAGCTTTTGTAACCTTGTATGAAATGTCTGTTTCCTGTGAAGTGGTCTGTTTCCTAGAGAACTGAATGGTTACCTTGAGATTTTAAAAAATGTATATTTATGTGCATGTAGCCCAGGATCACTAGCAGTTGTGTTGCTACCAGCCCTATCAGTGAGAAGAAGCATCAATTTGTCAGAATTTCATTGTCAGCTTCTAGCAGCAGACATAGCATTTTCTGCCTTTTTCAGTCTGGCACACAGCTGGCATAAAATGCTTAGGTGTAGCATTATGGCAAGATTAGCTGATCAGAAATAGACTTCATCTGCAAGTTTCTGGTTTGTCATTCTGTGTTCATTTGGGGCTCTAAGATATCTAAAAATTATGGATTTCTGGTGTAATGCCATTAGCAGTTCACAGGAGCTAGGAAATGTTCAATGACAGCAATAGTTTCCATCAGAACAGGTTCGAGGCTTGTGACAAAAGACAGTGATGCCAAACTAATTTTATTAGTTTTTCTGTGTTTTATTTGGGTCAGATTGGATGCACCTATAATTGGGAACATGTCATTGTAATGCTCTGCAAGGTTATCTGGGCAAGCCAATACTGTCCTCTGACATTGCAGCACAGAGAGGATTGCTACAGTCTAGCAGTTCCCAACTGCGCTGCTAGATCATTCTGATAATAGATCTGTTCCTTTCCAGGTAGAATGCCATGTTTGCAGTTTCTGTTGGAAAGCAGACAATGACTCAGTTGTTTGATGTCTGTCACTTATCTTCATTAGAATCATCACTGGAGTTCAAAGAACATTCTGATCAATAAAACTGCAAGACAAGACTAGTCCTTGACTTAGATTTTTGCTTTGATAATTACAGCTGAAGCAGAAAGACTTGACTTATTCTTAGTTGACCTAATCATGCTCTCGAGCAGCCTAGACATGGCAGAGGGTCCCTTGTGGCTATACATCACTGCAGTTATATATAGTAATATATAACTGCATTGTAATGTACAGTGCATCACTGTACATTATATATAGTAATTTTCAGTCTTTTCCTGTCCAGATATACTTTTTAAAGCCTGGCTTCTGCAATTATAAAAGCTATTTCAATAAAAAGGATGACAGAGCTATCACCTGCACACATTCTGATGTGCCTCTCTTCATGGTACCCTACAAAGTTGATAGCTTGAGAAAAGCAAAGGTTTCAATTAAATATGACCAACATGGAGCACAGCTACTTTAATAACACCAACAAATTTAAAAACCAGATCTCTTGTTATGCATTGTAACTTACTGGCAGTCAAGGCTTATCCTGCCATAGCCTGAACAATATAATCTGTCCATGTAAAGTTATTCCAGAATTCCAAATGTTCAAGTAATGCGTGTTCTTGTTATAAGTTAAGTTGTCTTTTATCTATTATGGACACAATTGTTGCGTCTAAAATGAACAATTGCATTTCAGGGAAGGGAATCAGCCTTTTTATTCTTTGTTTCTCTATGCTGAAGGATGCTTTTTGCACAGCACCTCTTTCTTGATCTTCACTTTTCCTGCATTAGATGCATAGTGGGAGAGTTGGTGACATGGAGGAGGAGAGAAAGTAACTGAATTGATGTGTTCATGTGAGAAAGTACTTGAGTCGTACAAGAAGTGTGAGTGCACACACAGACAAAGAGGGAAAAGCCGACCATATTTTTAGGTTGACTCAATGCTATCCATTTACCAGTGATTTTGGAAATATTACCTTGACAAAAGAAATGGGTACTTTCAAGAACTCTAAATAATGAGGAGTTTCAGACAAGTTGAAGCAAGAAAATATTGACTGGTTTAAAAACACATCTCAATTCAAGTTTAAATTCTGTTGCATTTCATGCAAACCCTTTCTACTTGCTGTTGCAGCATCAGTGGGAGTTAGAGCATCATTTTGTCAGCAGAAAATTGTTTCTGAAAACTGTCATTAAGGGGTCATGTACTGGTCTGCACTGGATTCTGTGGGAAAGGCACTGACTGTTAATGAGCTCGATCTGGCAGCCAGGAAAGCAACAGGGAGTGGAAAATACCAGTATGAAAAGAGAGCCTGGAATAAAGGGGCAGACTGCTTTTAAGATGTGTGCTTTCTAAGCCTAAAAACCATTGGTCTAAAAATTATTTTAGTACTTATACCTTCACTCTTTTCCCTTCAAGGTCAATGAATTAAACTTCATCAAAGTCATGGGAGCAAAAAGATACTCAAGGAAGAAATCACATAGGTGATTTAGGTGTTTGGGAGGTGCATGAGGACTTCTATGAATCTGACATGTTTCTTAAAATATGTGCATGGATGTTTGAGTGTTTCTTTTACAGATAATTTATATGTACTTCACTGTCCACTGAGATAGCAAAATGAAGATGAGATAACATGTGAATTGTGCCCTAGTGGAATACAAGAAGCCTGAGGAAAATTCCCTCAGACCCCACAAAGTTTTCTTTCTCCTATTTTCAGCTTGTTCTTTGTCTTTTCCATGTTCCTTTTCCTTTTTGCCTCTAAAAAATCACTCCTTTTGATGAAAAGTCTTACGAATACAGTGAAAGGAATAGAGCTGGGTTGGGTTAAGTACAGTGTCATATTCAAATATGAATATATATGTTGCTAGGGAACTGACGAGGTAGAAGCAGATGCCTTTCCTTCTGCCTTGTTCTCTTTGGTGTCTCATGCACTTTCAAGATAAATTAATCCGGAGCGATACTTGGTCTAGACTATGAGTTTACTGGAGAGAAGGCAGACCTGAAACTAAAGAGGCTTGGGAGCTTCCTGGGTAGGCTACTTGTGGAAAGGTTTGGAAGTTTTAGTCTGAGTCAAGGACAATTGTACTGTAGAGGTTTACTTCCCTAAGAGTTGTTGGAAATTATCAACTTTATCCTTGAAATATATAATTATAGAGATTTTACATATATATATGTCTGTAGAAAATAATCTGGTGCTCAGATCTTCTTGGGCTTGCAAATGCATGTTATACCAGTGTGGGATTCATAACTGATAATCAAGTTGTTTCTGTAGTTTTTTCCTATCTCCTGGTCTTAGTGGACATTGTCCAGTGGACAGTGATGGGGGTACTTTAGGAGAAAATGGAAAAATGCTTTCAGTTATTCTTTTTTTTTAATGGATCTTCAGAAAGAATAGTTCCCCCAATTTTTCAGCTATTACTTGACTACTAAGTGTTTATCCTTATTAATAAAATTTGTAGGTTTTTTTTAGATTTACTAAAGCAAGATAACCTGTTACCTGCTTAAATGGCTTTTCCAATTCTGTCATGCTTATGGTTTCAGCATTTTGTTACAAACATTTGGTAGAGGAGTATATAATACAATGTGTTTTCCTTATTCATGGAATTATTAATAATATCTACATTATAAGATACTGGCATTCCTGTGTGGGCTGTTGGATTTCATTTAAAGCTTCTGAAGTTTTATTGTCAGCAATTCAGACCACTGTGCCTCCTTTGAGGTATATCTCTTTTTTCATTTGGTTCCTCAGGTGTTCTTAGAAACCTGATCTTGTTTTTTATGTTCAGATTTTGAAGTTAATTTTTATACCTGTGTGGAAAAGACAAGAGTGTGACAGTAATAATGCTATAATAATGTTGGTACATCATAAATTGTAAAATTTGCATTTGTAACCTGAAATTATCACTTTCCACAAGCTAACACTTCTTGTGTTCAGTTAGAGAGTTAATGCATTGTGACAATCATGTTGTTTGCTTTTAAGTCCATTTTAATGATGATTTCTGTTGCTGCTTTCTAGTGTAACAAATGGCGGCACAGTGTGTGACAAAGGTGGAGCTGACTATTGCCTGCACCAATCTCCTGGATAAAGATGTTGGTTCCAAGTCAGACCCTCTGTGTGTGCTTCTCCAGAACACAAGTGGTCAGCAGTGGTATGAGGTACGGCCTGATGCTTCTCACAAATCTGAGTGTTGGACATTTTAAAACACTATAGCGTATGGTTTCATTAAAATAATTAAATTTTGTACCAGCACTTTTGAATACTTTCTATTAGATTATATCTCTAATAGTGTAGTAGGTTTGGATTTTTCTCTTAAGTAAAAACCAAGCTATGTCAAACCACAACAAATAGTTACATGGGCAGCACATGAATAATCATTTGCTATTAACTACTTACAACTGATTTTTAGTACTGTTCCCCAGCCATGTGTGGACTAACAGAGGAAGCCTTCTAAGTGCTTTAATGTGCTTTTATAAATACAGTACTCTAAAACTAGGGTCTCATCCTGGATTTGACAATACAGTATTTTATGTTGGTCTTCCCTGTGCGGGAGTAGGTCCCACCTTAGAGGGAGTGATGAAAAGTAGGTCAAGTATCCCTAACTTTGAGCAGTGGATTTTGAAATATAATGTGTATATATAATATTTGTAATATAACTTATATTTGATGAAAGGTTTATAGGAAGATACTCCTTTGTACTTTAAGAACTTTTGAATATATTTAATAATATGGTATTTGATTTGCTTGCTTGTTTATGAAATACTGGAAAAAGTGGTATCTTTCTAATTTCAGGTTGATCGCACAGAAAGAGTTAAGAATTCCTTGAACCCAAAGTTTGCCAAGAAATTCTTAATTGATTATTATTTTGAGCTTGTTCAGAAACTTAAGTTTGGAATATATGACATTGATAACAAAACCTATGATCTGAGTGATGATGACTTCTTAGGAGAATTAGAATGTACACTGGGACAGGTAAGCATGCAGATGATTTCCCTTAGAATTAAATTACTGAGAATCATTAGCCACTTTTTCCTTGAATTTATCACTATGTTCTTGTGTAGTTGGAGTACTCTTAAGTTGAATAGGATGCTCTTCATTTGTTTTTTCAAGCCTCAGTTCAGTGTATATGCATTTTATTTGCAAAAGGTCTTGAGATGATGCCCTGAAATGTGCTCTGGGATGGTGACTGTTGGATTGCTATCTAAAAGTAAGTGGGCTGTCAATGAGCACAAAGCTGTAGTAATTTCTATTTATTTACTCTAATACTCAAATTCCTATTTTTATGCTCCCAAAAAAGAGAATCAGTGTAGAACAATGTATGAGTGCTCACAAGGGCCATGTTATCCTTGTAATCTACTTTCCACTCAATTCAGGCAATGATCCTAGTTCTGCCAGCAGTTGATTTCCTTCTATTTCCCACTCATATTCTGCTTTTGATGCTATGACAATTGAGCAGCTTCTTTTTAACTTGTTCTTTTGAATATGTCCTTCAAAGGCACTTCTCAGAAGAGCTGTCTTGGGATTTTTCCTGCCCTATGTTTTAAGCATTTATCCTTATAATGCACTTAAAATAAAGAGGCATTGTGAACTGAAATTCAATGTCAATTAAAAATTAATAATTCATTCTTAATGTAAAGAAGGAGCAGACACACTTCTGAGGAAGCATTGCCTGAATAGGATAAAACAAAATCAGCTGGAAACTGTGCAGGGGAAGGCTGATGATTTTTTTGAGTGACAGACATTGTGTTTATAAATCTATTTCCTGAATCCATTTATGAAATATTCCTTGCATGCATTTTAAAGGTATGTATGGAGAACTTAAAGAACAATTTGAAATTGGAACCTAAGGTATTACCTTTGTCTGTGGATGTGTGTCATGTTACTAGAAAACATTTTAATTTTTATTACTCCTGAAGCTCTGCATATGTTCATCTGCATGTGTGTTTTAAAATTTTGAAGTGAATAAAGTATTACCTATTTATTTATAGAAGATTATGGTAAGTAAATGTAATGCTTACCATCTTCACAAAAAAAGGAAAATTATTAAAATGAAAATACCTCACTAAATCACTTAATTCCTTTGAAAATCTATTAAATTGTGCTAATAATGCTTGATACTCAAATTTTGTCTTGGCAGATAGTTTCTAGCAGGACTCTAACCAAACCATTAGTACTTAAAAATGGCAAACCTGCTGGAAGAGGAAGCATTACGGTAAGAGAGTTAAGAAATAAATGTCTTCAGAGTTCATCCTTAATTATTTCTGGGTTTTATTTTTAGTTAGTGGCTTGAAAGCAGTGAGTCTGTTTTATAGTGCTGTAAAGAATATTTTTTCCTCCACTAATCTATCTTTGTCATCAAATAGCATCCTGCCTTCTGAATTGTAAGTCCCATTGCAAACATCATTAGGGCATCCAGTGGGCTACTGTTTGGGGCAGATCTTTGTCAGTGTCATGTTTATGGCAGATAGATGGAATGGAATCCCAGTGTCAAATCAAATTGTTCCTCTCCTTCCCACCCCCATTTTTTAATGCTTCACTTGTGAGAAAACATAGGGGCTATTTAATGGCCATGTCATAGGAATTCTGTGAATATGAGAGAACTGAAATGTAGATCCTGAATAAAATCTAAATATTTTGTTTGCCTTCCTAGATTACAGCAGAAGAAGTAAAGGATAACAGAGTGGTTGTATTGGAATTAGAAGCAAGGAAACTGGACAATAAGGTATTTATGTGATTGCTGTTTCTCTGATAAAGTAGTTAATCAGAGTTTTGTCAAAGAAGGAAACATTTGAGTATTCATTCTTTTTTGCTTATAAAATCCATTAACATTTTACTTACACTAAAAAATAAATTGAAGTAAGATTCCTGCAGAGTAACTTCATTGACTGTTTTGAAATGAATTGTAATGTATTTCTAAGTAAGAAAAATGCATTTCAGGGGTAGTCCATGAGCAATATGTTCCCATTTAAATGTAAATCCTTACATGTATTCATAAATAAAAGGGAGTTTTGTATATCCATTGGTTTCAATGGATATATAAATGGTTGCCCATTACCTCTCTGAAATAAATGTTGAAAAGTGTATTTGGTGTGTATGAATTTGTTATGTTTACTATAGGGCTGGCTATAGAGAGACTTTTAAAAATAAAATTTAAAAAATAATAGAAAAATGATTTTATTTTTTCCTTTTGATTTCATGATATTTTTTTGAACTGGATAAAGTCCTTAGTTTCCTGTCTATCCACTGCAATATTTCTAGGTATAAGTATTTTGCTTGAACTGTCAGGTATTTGATGTGTGGACATTTTTCTTCTAAGTTGAAGGACATTCGCCCCTTTATTTTCCTCTTTCACAGGTGCTAATACAATCACATTTGCATTTCATCATCTAAAGCTCTTGTTCCCTGAATTTACTTTTTGTTAATCTAAGTGTGTGTTAAGTGGAATTTAATGGTATTCACCCTACAGGCTGTTCTGAAATAATTGCATGTTATTTAAATACAGGATTTTTTTGGAAAGTCAGATCCTTATCTGGAATTCCACAAACAGACTGGAGATGGAAACTGGGTGATGGTTCACAGAACAGAGGTAGGATATTTTCAGTTAACAACAAAGAGGTTAAGGTTATTGAATTTCCAATGTGTCACAGCACCAGAGATACAATGCCTTACAAAAAGAATTGACTGGCCTGGAGTTGATGTGCAGACTAGTTAGAAATTGCATCATCTCTTCCACTGACTTTTCTGGGAAATCTACCTTATTCTCTCTATGCTGATTTTGATATATGCCATTCTGTTTGGAAAGAAAACACTTTTTTTTTCCCTCTAACTTTCAGCAATCTAGGAGAAAACAAATATTTTGAAAAAGAACTGCATGCTCAGACAGAGGGGTAGGACTTGGGCATTCCTGACTCTGCAGTTCTTAAGAAAGTGTCACCTGGCTGTACCCTTCACTAGTGAAAGTAATGGTGCTAAATGCTTGCATAGCAAGGGCAAGCCAAGGAGAATGCAGAGTGAGGGAAAATGTGCTTGAGCAGCAGCAGCCTCTCACCCAGGAGGAGGTGTAGGGGTCCTGTGACAGCAACTGGCAGGCTAAGAGTAGTTTCAGAATGTCTCACGGTAGTGGCAGCTCAGGGCCCTGTTACAGCTGAGGTGCAGTGCCCATAGGAAGTGGGGACTGTGTATTCCTTTTGAGGTATGGAGGTTGGGTTGGAGAACTAGAAATCCCTTTTGTCAGACTTACAGTTTCTCTTATGAGGTGATACTTCTGCTTAAGGTGCATCTTTTCTATTATGATTTCAGTCATCACCTTTTGGGATATGTCCAGAATTTGGTGTTTCAGCCTAGAAATATCTAGTGGATTAGTTCTTTTTGTTGCCGGTTCAAAAAAAACTTTTTTTTCTTTTTTTCGTAGCTACTTTTTTTATTGATTTCATTTTCAAGAGAGATTTTTCTCAGCACTCCTACAGTGTTGGAAGCATTACTATTGTTAGGTGCTATTAATTAAATAGTACACATTGTGTGTAGTTTCTTGTACTTTTATAAGATCATTATTTGGTGTACTGGGTATATTTACAGTTAACAGTTGACAAATTTTGAAGATCTTCCAGTATTATTTGTAAATAACACTTTAATGTTCAGCTTGAGAGGCCTTTTATCCTCATGCACTGTTGTTACTTTTATATGCCATGAATTTCTTGAGGGCATATTTCCATAAATGACATTTCAGAATAAATAATATGTGGGAGTGAATTGTAATCTCTGGAGCACTGATGTATTCAGAAATTCCAATGTAATATTTTTCCACAAGTTTTTGGTAATGGATGCCTTTGTATGTGTATGTATATATGTGTGCTTTTTAAAAGAAAGCAACCAGTATCTTTTTTCTGTAATGATAAATTTAACTTTTTATAGTGCAGTAGCTGAAGGATATAAGTAGGTGATGGTGAAGTCTAGCAAAAAATGGAGCTGAGAATAATCTCTTTTTGATCAATGGCATGTTAAGATTAGTTTGATTTATATCCCGTGTGTTGGGATTTGGAGTGCATTGACAGCAGCATTAGTCAATTGTTGTTTGCATACAAAAATCATGGCATGAAGGTATGACCCATTACGATGACTACTTTCTGTGAACAATGGTGTTCTGCCTTTTTTTTTTTCCAACAGGTTATTAAAAACAACCTGAATCCTGTTTGGAGGCCCTTTAAAATCTCTCTCAATTCTCTGTGTTACAGTGACATGGATAAGTCAATCAAGGTAATATATCTTAAATGTGTGTATAAATTAATGCATTAAAAGTTTAAATGGGTAACAAGGAGAGGATGTGTCATGCTACTTACTGCGGGTTTTTTGTTTCAAATTTAATTGAAAGTATTAGGTTTCTGATTTGAAAGGCACAGATACATGTTTTAAGGGGAAAAAGGAAAACACTGCACATTTGTGATGTATTGTGTGGTAGAAGCTGTTCTTTGAAAGTCTGGGAAACCACTTGAACACAAGAATCTTTGAAATGTCCAATGCAGTTTCTTATTTTTATTGTACAGTTCTAGTGTTTTTAATGTACTGCCTGATAAAAAAAATTACACTTAATATACAAGCTAACAGATATGGGTCAGATACAACTTGTGAATACCAGTTTTAGCAACTTTTTCTTTTCATATAAAACTGAATTTTCTGTCAGAAAATCAATCAAACCTGTGAAGTAATAGTTTTACCAGGGCTTTAATGTTTTCTATTTTCCAATTTTATCTTGAATAAATTGTGTTTAACTACTGAATGTTTTTCTTCAGGAATTCCCTTTATGGGTGGAACTGAAGCTAAACAGCCAATCAAAATGCCATTTATAAGCTATTTATGATCATGTTAGAAACCTGGTATTTTAGCATTTGAAAAATAAACCTGAAAACCCAAATGCAGCAAACTGCTGTATTTGATGTTACTCCTCTGGGAAGGAAAACTTAGAGCATGATTTGCATGTAATGGGTATTAGTCATATGACTTGAGGCAGTCCTGGAAAATCCTTAACAGGCACGGGGATCTGGGTGTTACCAGCACCTGGATGGATTTAAATACATATTTATAGAGGAGACTAATGATCAACTTTAGATGCCCAGAACCTTCTTCCCTTGCTGCTTCTATGTTTTTTCCATCTTATTCCTTCCCTTGTTCCCAAAACAGCTGTGACAGCTCTTACATCTCCATATACTATAAATATATTTCTCCTTTTCAGTAAACAGCCATACTAAAGCTATAGACCATTGATCTAAATGTATCTCTGAAGAGTTATTCTCAGCTCTATCATCATTTTAATAAAGTCTGTTCTTTGAAATCTTATTTGGGAAGTGCAGGTTTATATCCAGAGGAAATAGACTTTACTTGAAATAGTTACAGACTTGCAGACAGGCAGTTTGATTATGCCTTAACTTAGAAATGCAGGACCTATCACTTCAAACATTAAAATGTAGTCAGGATTGTATTATGGAATGTTATTGAAGGATTAAACAGTGCCTTTAACAATGCCTTTAACACTTTTATATGCACACAGTTGCATGTGTAATGGGCTGTTTGGCATAGTAAGTAAAACCAGCAATTTTTCTATGAGTGCTTTTCACCTCTTTAATGGCTTAGTTTGTGTATGCCCAGCAGTGCACAAACCAAGTTGATCCTTTATCTTCTGGATTCTTGGTTATGTTCTATATGAGTGTGTTTGCAGTCTGTGAAGTTTTTCTGTGTCTCAAATGTGAGTCTTTCATCTGGAGCATTAGGCATGCCTAATTTTGCTGGGAAAAATATGATAAATCACATTGTTCCCTACTGCTATTGCATGTCCAGGAGGGCATATATGGAAAAAAAGGAAATACTTTTCATTTGTCTGGAATAAATATTAAAAATTGGCTTAAATGGGTCAAACATAGCAAGCAAGACAAATTTTTATGCCTTTGAAATAAAAAGGAGATACATTACTAACTGTGCTGACAGGTATCAGAACTATTGGGTCAGGAAATATGTTCAATTTTTAATTTCAGCTACTGAAGCACTTCACTGAGTATTTGATTGGCATAATTTATGGTATTCAGAAGAATTTACATAGCATCTGCCATGAACATTGATTAGCCTGTTGGTTCTGTGGCTGCTTGCATAATTTAAGGTGCTGTTCAGTGCATGTGCATGCATTTTTTTATTTATTAGTGAATTCAAACTGTTGTAGTAGTGCAAGATAGAGGTATGCTCTGTGCACTAGAACTCCCAATCTACACATCATGTTTTGTACTTTATTATTCCTGTTTGTTTTCAGAAACTTAATTTCTTTCAGAAGCTTGAGTGTATGTTGAAGTTGTTTGTTTTGCTTTTTTATTTTAACTGAAATGCTCAAGTAATCAGATAAATTGATTCTTGAATGTAAGGTACAATATTTTTAGACTTGAAAGATGGACATGCAAATAGCTGTTCACTTTAAGCCATACGTACTTTTTTCTTGGTGTTTGCATTTTGAGTCCAAATAATGTGGGATACCTACCTGACTCTTGATTTATTATTGTTTCTATTTGTCATCATCATTATTAAATGGTTATAGTATGTTTTTATGTGGTCTGTGTTGCTGAACTGAAATAAAATCTCAGACGTGGATGTAATTAACAAAAGCTTTTATAGATAAATAGCCAGTTTTTTATGTAGAAAGGCAGTTTGATCATGTTTTCAAAGAGAAATAAAAAGCGTTTTTCACTTCTGCCTTTTTTGGTAGATTGGACTGTTAAAAGAGTGCATTGATTAAATAATAAAGCTTATCATTAAACTCTCACTATAGGAAAAGAGATTTTTAGTTGACATTCAGATCCATGAAGTGTAGATCATAGTTTAACAGATCCACTGTTTAAATTTGCTAATCTTAAAAAATAAAAATTCAAATATTGTTTCTAGCTTTAAGGCTGAACCTTCATATGCTTATGAATTCTGTGTTATTTTGAGGATTAATGAAGTAATATAAAAATGTTGCTAAAACTCCTTGTGATTGCTTACATAACTGATTTACTAAATTTTTAGCTGGATGCTCAGATTCATGATGAATGTAAAAAACCCTACATTGTTTTCCTACTCTTCCCAGCACCCCATAACTCCTAAAACATAGTTCAATATAATTGATGTTACTTGCTCATCTAAGACCTGACACTAGTTCGTATTCTCATCTGTCCTCCACTTGAGTAGAAGATTCGATTCAAAAACTGAGTGTATTGGCATCTACCCATTTTTAACCTGGTTTAATTCCAACCCTATGCAGTTCTAAGACTTCAATGTCAGAAACTCTGTGATCTAAATAATACAGGAATTTTTGGGATGTTCAGGTTTGCCATTTCAGTGTTCATTGTTTTTGTAGGGCCATTTCTGTTACTAACACTAAGTAATGCTGCATTTTAGGTTGAGTGCTATGACTATGATAGTGATGGGTCTCATGATCTCATAGGAAGTTTTCAAACAACGATGTCAAAACTGAAGGAAGCATCTCGGTCATCACCTGTAAGTGTTACACAGTCTAAGCTGCCTCTGTGTTCTTGATAAGCTGTTTCATTCCTATTGCAGCAAAACCTAGGTCACCTGACCACAGGTGACCTCCCAAGTTGGGCTAGGCTACACCTTGACATTGCTACTGTAGTTGAGGCTGAAACAGCATTTGTATTGTTCATCCATTTTCCTAGGATTAATGTCTTGGTTACAGTTTATTATTATGTATCTAAATGCTGCACCATCAGCACAAAAAAGTTTCACTAATCATAAAAATACAGAAATAAAAAACCACTGGATTGTCAAAAGACAGAATACAGCACAAATTTAACTACAGTTAAAAAAACAAAGCTTGTAGTATTTTTTTCAAATAATATTTAATCCTTTATTTTAAAATGTGCCACATAATATTATGTATACTTCAGTGAATATGAAAAAATTCAGTATTTTTGCCACTGCACAAAAATGCAGCTGTTACATTAGGTGGCTTTTCTCTAAAGTGATACTACTGTTCCTGATCTTATGAACTATAATAGTTTCCAAACCCTGCCTTTTAATAGGCAGGGTTTACATGTCGAAGACAAAAGTTGGCATAGCAAATATAACATACAAGTATTTGTTTTGTGGATATGTGTGTTATTAAGATGTTTTACCATATTTTCCTTTAGCCCTGTAAAACCTCCAGAACTATTTCTGTATTAAAAATACTGGGATCAATACAAGAGCACATGCTTGTACTTTCCTAATATTTTGAGTGTTGTATTTATACTAAATATTAAAAATAATAATAATAATTCCAGCCACAGCTTCTGGAAACACTGATGCTTTGTTTGAATTGCTGTCTTTACCAAAAAGAAAGCTGTTAGCAGAATCCTCAGGGGGAGAATGGTACAGAATTTCTTTCTCTGTTTGAAATACACTTGTCAAAACAAATGTGTTTGTAGACTTTTGGGTAAGAGAGGATTTCTGTCTTGAGAATGTTTTTTTTCTTGCTGATATTGGGCATGCTGGGTTTAATTTTTCTGAATTGTGAAATGAACTTCATTTTTAATATAAGCTCAAAGTATCATTCCTGAAATAAAAGATTTTAAAACTTTTTACATAAATGATACTATAATATTTTTGTTGGATTTGTTTGCATTCGTGCAGGTTGAATTTGAGTGCATCAATGAAAAGAAAAGACAGAAGAAAAAGAACTATAAAAACTCTGGCATTGTGAGCGTTAAGCATTGTGAGGTCAGTAATATATTTTGGAATGATTCTGGTTTTAAGTGTTAAGGTGTAACAACTCTTATTTAGCATATCTTCATGCTCAAACTGTAAAAAATTTTAAAATGTCTGAAAGTTCCACACACAGTAAATATTTAAAGGACTCTGATTCGTACAAGAAGACAAATTGAGAGCTGAATTACATACCTGTCCTCCCTTGTCTCCCTTCACTTTATCTTGAAGAGAAAGGTCACTTACCAATTTAAGTAATTTCTGAGGTACTGCATTTCCCAACTCACTGTTTTGTGGCAAAGTAAAAAGCTCTGTCATAATGTGTTATTTTATAAATGAAAGTTGTTTGGAGCTGCCTTGGTGTCTGTCTGTAGTTTTCTTAAAGGCCTGATTCTGATGCACTGACTGTATGGTGGCGTGTGTTGCAAATATCCTGGTTGCAGTGGTGTTTTCTCTAGGGTAAAACTAGTGCTTTTAATGAGTAAAGACAGCATATTTGGAACTTTAGAAGTTGCTACAGTAATATTAGCTGGGTTTTCTCCCATTGAAAAAAACAAAATTTCTGTCTTCTATTTTTAGATCATTGTAGAATGCACATTCCTTGATTACATCATGGGTGGGTGTCAGCTGAATTTCACTGTAAGTTAAATCATTTATATGAATACTTTTTGAGTTTTGGAGGAAATTGAAGTATAGATTTAATTGGCTCTGCACTTTATTTGATTATTGCATTTTTTTCTCTTGTCAACTTCATTTTTGTTCTGTAGCATGGAGCAGGAAGCTATTTTGCCAGAGTTCTTCTAGTCTGTTCAGAAAAAAATAGTCTTTACTCTTGGCAAATGGTTCTGAACCTCTGGTTATGTTCATTAGGAACTAGCTAAGTTGTGTGGATGGAGACCAAGGAGAAATTTGCTGTTCTTTGAAAGCAACAGGCAGAGGTCAGCATATGGGTTACAACCCTTAAGTTATGTAATTTGTGAACAAAATCCAGCACAAGTAACACTATGGTGTCTTCTCCTTATTAACATGCTCCACCACCAAGGCAAAGAAGCCCTGTTGAAGTCAGAGAAAGAGCTCTCTGGGCTTCTGTGAAGCCTGACTAGTTGTACTTCTGAGAAGAAAGGCAAGATAGAGAATGAGATTAATTTACCAGATTTTGAAGAGCTGCTGTGAATAGTAACTGAAAGTAAACACAGTGAAAACCTGACAGCATGCCCAGAAAAGCTGTAGATGCCCCATCTCTGAAAGTGTTCAAGGCCAAGTTGGATGGGGCTTTCAACAACGTGGTCATGTGGAAGCTGTCTCTGCCCATGGCAGGGAGGTTGGAACTAAATGATCTTGAAGGCCTCTTCCAAGCCAAACCATTCTGTGATTCAGATGAAAGTAATTTTGGACCTTCTGGAGAGATGCAAAGCTTTTGAGGTTTTTGTTGTGATGTTGTTTGAAGAGTGATAATGTTCCAAGACACCTACATCCAATACTGTGCCTGTTAGATTTGTAGATGTCCTGTTTACTACTCTTTCATGGTTTTCACTTTGGCTTTGCCAGAGTTAAGAAGCATAATTTAACCTTTAAGAGCAATGAGATATAAATGTTCCATTTGACAGGTGGGGATAGATTTTACAGGCTCCAATGGAGACCCTCGCTCTCCAGACTCTCTGCATTACCTCAGCCCTAATGGAGTTAATGAATACCTAACAGCCATTTGGTCTGTCGGCATGGTCATTCAGGATTATGATACGTAAGTGTTAGATTTTTATTTGGATCATGTTTTTAGATATGGATAGACACTTATGGTAGCTTTTTAAACCAGTGTTGAAGATGCCTGCAGATATACTGGAATGAAACTTCTGTGCTAGGCTGTAGAACTAAAATACCATCATATAATTTGCAAGTATAAGTTTGTTTACTGCAGACAATCAGGGCTTTTCATAATTGATAAAAAGAGCAGCATTGGTTTAAATATATGCTTGCATTCTTGCCAGTTTGCTGTTACTTTTGGTCCCAGAAACAATTACAGTGGGGAGCTTCCATTTAATTTAGCCTCTTAAATAGTATTTTTACTGATGAAAAGCAGCCCTGATAACTACACTTACTGAACTATGACAGCTTTTAATAGAAGGCATTGACTTTGTTTTCTTTAAAATTGCTTCTTCAGAGATAAGATGTTTCCAGCCTTTGGATTTGGTGCACAAGTTCCTCCTTCCTTTCAGGTAATGGAATGTGTAAATGCACTACCTAAGACAGCTGAAAGCACTTACTCCAGGAGGAGATTGTATGTGCAGTCCTGACTATGTTTTCTGTGTCTTCACAGGTATCTCATGAGTTCCCAATAAATTTTAACCCTTCAAACCCATTCTGTAATGGTAAGTCTGAGAAAGAAATGTCAGACTAGAGAGTAAAATGCCTAAGCTGACAGCAAAAAGACACTTGAAAAGTGAACTGAAGCATGTTGTTCTAATTAAATAATTACTTTACTCCTGTAGCAGGAAAAGTTTTACAACCAATTTCTTACTTAGGAGAAATAGCATTGCATCTGTCTTCTGTAGTGATTTGTTAAAGAAGTGGTTTGAACAGCCAGAGCACAGGGCTGGGAGCAGTTCTCTTGTGCTGTCAAGACACTTTATTCTGCTTTTCTGCTGGTGTGGAGTTGTTTGGTTTGAGTGTGGTGCTGCTAATGCCTGTTCAGTGTGGCCTCTCTGATCAGACTACCAACCACCACAAGCTGGCAGGTGAACTGCTGTAGTTCAGTTTCACACCCTTGAGCATAGACTATTTTGCCTTTCTGTTCACACAAGGCAAATCATGTTATGTATGTGCCTTAAGTGTTGGTCAAACTGAAAGCTTCCATTGCTCATGAATAATTTGGGTTTTTTTCTACCATGGTTAGTTTTAAATCTTTGCATCATCACTTCAAGTAACTGATTAATACAGCTTTAGGAAAATCAGGTGCTTCAAAATATGCTAAATCTAATATGGAAAAAAAACTTACCTATTTCTGTTCTCTAGGGATCCAAGGCATTGTTGATGCATATCGAGCCTGTCTTCCTCAAGTGAAGTTATATGGACCAACAAATTTTTCTCCAATCATAAATCATGTGGCAAGATTTGCTGCTGCAGCTACTCAGCAACAAACAGCATCTGTAAGTTCTTTATGGTACTCTCTGTACTCTCTGTGTTTCTCCACTTTTTTATTTTCCTTCTTGTTTATAAATACTTTTTTCTCTTTTAAATTTGTGAGTGTATTCATTTGACAGTTGGCCCTTTACCTTGTGAGTAAGGGTTTGTTACCCTTAAAACAAGAGAAAAACTAGTTGTTTTTTGCAGATTGTATATAACAGTCTTCTTCATCAATTAACTAAATAAACTCTTCAGATTTGAAATAGAAACTTAAAAGTACACAACACCTTTATGGTATCTTCTGTTGAAAGCTCTTGCAGTGCTATACAGTTGCTAAGGTCTAATTTAGCCCTTTATATCTAAGAGAGTGATTTAACCTCAGCTGAGAAAAAAATTCAGCTAGCCCTTGTTTTACTTTAGATAGCTGGGAGAGAGGATTAACAAAGGTAAGAAGAAGTGGATGGTGTAGCTCCTGACACCTAGGTACCAACAGAGATAATTAACTGTACTATAAAGATTTAGGTACTGTATGGGCTGTGCCCTCCTCCATATTAAAATTTTATACATGAGTTGTTGAACATATTAAAAATAGAAATTCTGAAGACCAAGTTTTTGAGTATTCAGTCATGTTGATAATGCATGGAAGTTCACAAAATCCTAAACCACTGATGACAGCTAATACTGGTGTGTTTGATGTCATGTAAAGTCAGGAAATAAGATTAACTATTTTAAATGTAAATTTATCTGTAGAAACCAATTTGTAAAAGAGCTATGGATTTTCATATGCCATGAGGCTGGTAAGGTTTTACCTTGGTAGTCTTTCACTAATAGCTGTAAAAAAAAAAAAAAAGTATGTATGTATAAATATAGGTATATGTATGTCTATATCTTAGGAAAGGAGCAAACCTCTTGCTGGTCTTGTTTTTGTTTGGGTTTTTTTAATATTTTATTTCATGTGGTGTGCCTAGCAAGAGATTTATTGAAAGGATGTATTGAAGACAACTTGCTACCTTGACATTTAATACATATCATAGACATTTTGGATTGGCTTTTGGTTCTGATGCTGGTTTTTTTCCAGTATAGAGGAAGTATGAGAAGAGAGAAATAAATCCACTGTGATGTGCTATCCTGCTGCAGTTGCTTATAGCTTTCTGTGGTGATAACTGCTTTACAGATGTTCTTGCTGGTGTGGGGCAACAGAGTAGCAGAAAGCAGGGGGAAAAGCTGATACCTAAACAGACAAGCAAAGAACAATAACTTGAAGGCAGATGGGAAGGAAAGTAGTGAAGAGCAACTTCTAAGAATACTGGGAGTATCTTTGGGACTTGAATTCATGCTATTCAGTAATCATCTGAAATGAAGTGAGGGAAGACTGGAAATCCAAAAAGCATTTGATAATGTCCAGGCTTAGTACTTCTAGCTGATTTTTGGTGCTCCAATCCAGAACAGAAGCTAGGATGCCAACTTACAGAAGCGCTGACGGAATAGTGGAAGCAATTCAGGTGGTACTTAATTAAGTTGCTGATGTACTACAAAGACACGTTGATAATTAACTTCATGAAGCAGCTAGAAAATGGGATTAGAGGAATTTGAAAATGACTGTGTGTTTCAACACTGAAAGGTGTGATATAGGATTTTCTGGATACAATGAATGAAGTAAAGGGTAATGTTTCATAAAGGTATTGATATACCAGAAAGGAAACAAATTCAAGTTTCAAAGGTGTTGCCTTTTCAAAACATCAGTAAACTGCCTTCTATCCCAGAACAAATAATGGAAAAATAGGTTAACTGTTGGTTTGTCTGGGGATTTTGGAGGAAAGAAGGGTGGTACCACTGGAGTTTTGGATGGTGTTGTTTATTGATGCCTTCTTTTAAAGGATTGTGTTGTCCTTACAAGCTTTTTCAGACTGTACAGGTGAAGCCTCACTACATATCAGATGTTTGATTGTAAAATTCAGTGAGCACCCTGAACATGCCGAAGTGACAACACTGTAGTCTGCATGTGGGTTTTTCTAAATGTACATGGCTAAATGTTTGCTATTTCTTTCTCATAACACGGTGTTTATTGATTTGACAGCAATACTTTATACTTCTGATCATAACGGACGGTGTGATAACAGACCTGGATCAAACTCGGACTGCCATAGTCAATGCCTCCAAGTTGCCCATGTCCATTATCATTGTTGGTGTGGGAGGAGCAGACTTCGATGCCATGGAGTTTCTTGATGGTGACGATGGAGTTCTTAGGTCCTCATCAGGAGAACCAGCTGTCAGAGACATTGTCCAGTTCGTGCCATTCAGGAAGTTCCAAAATGTAAGTAATTTTACTGATATGCTTAATAAATATTGTAGAGGTATGCTGGGCTTGCTAGGATGTCTTACATCTAGTCCTAAGCGGTGCATCCAATATGTACTCTTAAGACAAGTCTTTATCAAATGCTTCAAAAAAACCCCAAATCCCCCCATTTCTAGTTCCAGCACTGCATTTCTGGCTAGTTTCTGCAGCTGAATGACCTTTGTAAAACTCCTTCAGACTTGATTAAACAAATTTTTTTATTTGGTTTTTTTTTTATTATTTTTTAGGAAAACCTTACTATGACTTTTTTCTTATGGTAATTTTACCTTTTTATTGTGGATGCCCATTTATGAATGTGGATTAGTCTCGTGATTTAGTGCAGTATTAAAATTCAAGGCTAAGTCATAATCAGGGAGGTCACAATCTATAGAAATACTGTGGCCGCAGTGGTGGTGATAGTTTTCATTTTCATAAAAGTAAGTACAAAAAAAAGGTGGCAAAAGAATGAAGTCCTGATATTTTTTAATTTCTGTAAAATCCAATAAAATATGTGTAGGCTAATGGAAGTCAACTTTTAAGCATCATAATGTTGACAAGAGTTGACTTAATAAAAACTACCAAAATTTCCTCAGGATGGGCAAACAAGATCAATATTTTTTATTTCCATCCCTAATGTATTTTAATTTTGTTTCATGTCTTAGTATTAGCTTGTTAATAATACTCCTTACAACTTCTTATTTTGCTTTTATAATTTTACTTTTCATACAAATTTCTTTGTTTACTCTCAGAGTAACTCAAGCAAACTTAAATGAGAGCAAAATCAATACAGAATATGCTTATCAAGTCATGCACTTGGATGTAGATTAACTAGGGTCAATACTCAGTATAATATTATATATTCAAATGCTTTTCAGTTTCTAGAAAAAGAGATTTTTTCTTCTTATGGGTACTTCATCTTACAGTAAAAACAGTGTCTGCAGAAGAGCAGCTCCATGGAAATACAGTTATTCTGGATGAGACTTGATGCAAAAGATTGCAGATGATTTAGACAAATCCCTGAAGGGTCATCTTAAGCAGATAGTGGAACTATGTTTACATGGCTGAAGTCTGAGATCTCTACTGTGTATTTCATGTGACAGAAGGTGTCTTCAGACATGGCAGCCCTTTGTACACTCAGCTACTGTTACTTCAGTGGCACAAGACAGCCACCTGAGTCATGGTAACAGGAGTGAGAAGGTAAAGCTGACAGGGAAGCTTCCATCTGTCTGTCACATAAGGGCACTGTGTAAAGTCCTCTGTAAAATGTCAGACTTTAAGTTGGCCTTCTAGAGGAGGTGCTTATTACTTGCTTTAGAATCCTCATTAACAGTTGGTGGAAACTGAAGCTTGGTGTTCTTTTTTTGTAAGTCTCCCAAAGAAGCTCTGGCTCAGTGTGTCCTGGCAGAAGTCCCTCAGCAAGTGGTGAACTACTTCAGCACCTACAAACTTCAGCCTCCTAAGAATCCTGCTGCAAAATGAATGGGCTGAGTAGAGGAAAGACTTTGTGCTTGCTTTACTTGCTGTATCTGTTGGTTCTCAATATAATTCTGTATATGTGTACACACACCTCTGTATCATAACGTCTGTTAGCTTTTGCCTACAAATCACTTTACCAAGCGTGCCTTTTAAGGGCCAAAATTGTGATGGTATTTAAGTTTGATGTTGATTTGAGAGATGGTGCTTACATGGATGCATTTGATTTTGAAGAGTGAAAAAAAGAGTTTTTATTAAGCCACGATAATAAAATTTTGATACAGGTGTTTCATATTCAGACAAGTGCCACAGAGTGTAAAGGCCCTCCTTGCACAGCTGCTTCTTGTTTGCCACTTCAGTGCCTTTGGGCAATGCCTGGGATTCAGGGCTGTGTGAACATAAGCCAAAGAAGTCATTAAAGTAAATATTCTTTTATACCATGCCTTCTCTTAATGTAGTGTGGGAATCAAGGTAAACCTCTAACATCTCAGAACAGTACTGCTGGCCCATGAAGCTACTATTGTAGAGGCTGTAAGATGTGTTCAATGTGCAGTGTACTGGAAAATGGAAATTCCAGATTTATTTTGGTGGGGGTTTGGTTTTGGGGTCCCATCTCCCCCATAAAACAGTCATGACTATCAATCTTTAAAGGGCTTTTTGTGAAATAGGAATTTGGTTTTTAGTTTAAAAGTTTTCTCTGAGTTTAGAACTGCATATTTTGAGGTAAAATAAGTTCTTCAAATTGCTACTTGTGTTTACTTTTGTCATATTTTGAATCATGCCGCTTTTCCATGAGCCCACTAATGAAAAGTGCCTGCAAAAAAAAACGATATTCCCTATTCCCTCTTTCTCTTCTTTTAGGAAGACACAAGAAAGTCAAGTCTCTCAAGCCCTAATCCTGTAATCATACTGCATTTCTCTAGGGTTAACAATTTCTGATTTATTTACTTGGGTTGAGTTTTCCCTTCACCTTTTATACCAAGTGTAAATCACATGTTTGCTTAGTGGATAAATGAAGGTTTCTTGACCTCCAGCTGCGTACTGCTTGCTGAGGATCTCTTCCGAGCCTGTCACTGTGTGTAACATAAGTGGATGGAAAGGTCACATTTATCACTCTGAAATGCCAATCTTGAACATTAATTTTGCAGTTTCACCTTTGAAGTGGTTTAGAGTTAGGCATCCAGCTTATCTCATGTAGATGGACTGGCTGTAGTATGTAAGAGCAGAATGGGCTACTGCTAAATTTAGCACACTTGGGCACTCAAGACTTCACCAGGTCATAGTGTATTTGACTTGCAGTTGCTGGAGCTGCTTAGCGTGCCGCTTTTTTTGTTTTGTTTCTTTGGGGGTTTTTTGTTTTGTTTTGTTTTATATGTATAATCCTGTCGAAAGTCTGAATTCACATTAATGTTGGTGGATGAAGGATATAACTATTGAGATTATTTTACACAAGACATACCAAATGCTTTGTTGACAGGTGACATTTTTCAGTCAATCATGAATGGATATATTATCTCCACTCCTTTTTTCTTGGTGGAAGGGGATCCTAAATACTCTCAAGTAGTGGAATGCTGAGGAAGAGAGTTTGTTTCATGTTAGGCCAAGCTCTTTCTGTTTTTAAAATGCAATTAATATATTTATGTAAAAAAACCTGTAATCATCTTTTTATCAGTGTAGTGAAAATCTGTTACTACTTTATGTATAAATTACAATGAAGTGTCATATCAGATATGCAACTCAAAATATTGAGATCAAGGAAGTTACTATAATAAACTCAAATCACACTGCTGCAAATTGAGAGAGTATGATTTTGGAAGAGTAAACTGTTTCACAGCTACCTGCTTCATGTACAGAGAGAACTGGATGCAGTATTAGTGCTTTGTCTGCATTAATTGTAGTGGATGAGTACTACTGATAGGAATACAGGATACTACTGAAGTTCCTCTGAGCATTCTGCCAAAGATACAGTGCACACCTGAGTTGTGTGCTACCAATTCTAAGTTGCCATGGAAGTGCATTTAAATGTGTTAGTATGTATTATACTAAGTATCTGCTGCATGTAGAAGAAAACCTGTTGTTTTGTCTGTATTCTATACATAAATTCTTAGTTTCTACAGTAAAGACTTCATTATCTCTTATTAGAGAATTGCTCCCATGTTCCTCAGGCTTAGGGAGTTAAATAGCATATCAACAACACCTAATTCTCAATGTGCCCTATTCTTTGTAAGTTAAATGTTTCAGACAGGACTGTGGCAAGAACTGGTATAACTTAGAGGTGTACAGCTAATGCCTGTTGAAAACTTCCTGGGTAGGCTGAAGTGATATTTGAGTGAAGAAATGCAGCAAATTATGAGTCAAGGAGGAGGGGAGTTATTGTGCTGTTTTGCCTTTTTTTTGGTTTATTTTTACATGTAAAAAATGCACTAATAGCTTGCAGGTGACAAAGCAAAATATTGTCCCAAGTTTTGTAAAGTGAATGTGCTTGTAGGTCACTGGCACCACCTTGTGATAAAAGTGATGTATGGCAGTCTTTGTCATCAGATGCTTTTTGCCATGTACTGGTCATAAAAGATACATATGTACAGCAGAGAGCTCACCTGTAACCAGAATTTTTTACTTTTATATGTATTTCAGTTCTGATGAAGTTAACTGATTTACAATGCCTGTGCATTAAAATGATCATTTCAATATACTGTTCTGTGGTGCTTTTGTATTCAGCATATCCTGTGTAATGCTAAATGCTGCTTTTGTGAGTCCTATGGTGAGTATGCCTCAGATTTATAACAAGTATAAAAGGGGAGAGGAAAAATGCATTTCCACTTAGTGGTAATGACTCTGCAGTTTATTCTTCATAAAGCATCTTAAACGGGCTTCTAGCAAGATGATATTCTGAAGCTGGAGAGTTTTAACTGTGAGTGTTTCATGCTCTGTGCCATATTAGAGTTCTCCCATGCATGTTATTTCATACAATTATTATCAGATTTTCCAAAAACTTTTTTTCCAGAACAATCTCTACGTTTTAGTTAGAGAGGCATAGAGGGATGGTTACTTGTCATTTTCAAATACTTTATCCTACTCTGCTCTTCAGTTTCTTTACATTCAAGTGTAGTCAAATCTGAGGGACTGAATTAGGACACTAAGATACAGGAGACAGTGTTGCAGTGGAATGTGATGCCACACAGAGACAACTGTGATACTGGAAACTGCATCTTCTAAGTGCACCAGAGTAATTCTGCTTCTTCACTAGTCAAGAATCTAAGGGTAAAATTAGTTCCTGAAAGAATTTATTACATCTTACATCTTGTAGGATGTAATAAATAAACAATCACCTGTAGTAAATATACACCTTTCTTGTATCATTCTGTCTGGTGAAAACCATACAAATAGTTGCAGCTTCAATATGTGCAGCCTTCTTGTGCCTGCCAACCCTGAGAATGGAGGAATTGTGGGAAGAGGAAAATAACCCAACAACAGAAAAGTAGGACGTCACAGAAAACCAGATGGATGTTATTTATGTGTGGCCAGTGTCTTCTGCACTGATACCTCCCCTAGTTTCCTTTGGAAACTAGAGCTATGCATAACCGTAGTCTTGCAGACAGAACTGTCAAACTTTTCTGCATACCTGGGCTGTTACAAGCTGTAGCAAAGCAGCAATTTGTGGGAAGCTCTGTCACTGCAGTGAAGCCCTTGGTGCTGCAGTCCCAGCCTTTACTTTGTAATTTATGTCAGTGTGTGATTGATGAACTTAAATATGCGCACAGAGAAAACGTTGAAAATTACCTGGTAGCATTTGTGTAGGCAGAAGGGAATCGGTTCTTTTCAATGAGTGAGCTGTACTCATTCATATAAAAATGTTAAAATATGGGGAATATTTTCCCCCCTTCCATAATACTTTGACAACTCTCTAAAAAAAAAAAAAAGTGAAACTATATATTGCAATTCAGAGAGTATTATTATTCATAGAAGGTCTCATTCATGGAACAGTTCAGCAGTATTTCTAATCTTGAGATTTCATTCAGACAGTCCTGGATGTGCAATAGATGAATAATTCTTAATGAAACTATTTGAAATTTTCTCCTCCTGTTGTGATGTTGTTTTTTCTTACATATCAGATAACAAGTAGCATGCAAATAAAGATGGTTCTCTCCACAAAGCAGCTGAACCTTCACGTCACTGCTAATGCATCTTTTGAAAGAGATTATGGTTTTGGTCTCGTCAGAGGATTGTGGAATATGCAACATACAGAATTCACTTATCCAGCTTCTACGTGGGCAAACTTCCCACTGATTCTGGGTAGGCTTCCAGTTTTGCCTGTGATTACAGAAGTTGAAAGGCTTTAAAGAACAGGCCTACAGAATGCATAGCCTGTAAGGTCATATATAGCCTGCAAAGTGAGTGTTTTATTTTGGCACAGTGCCTTGGTTGGCTGGTCAGCCAAGGAGCTGTGAAGTCTGCCTTTGCCATTTCTTGGCTTGGCCTCTGCATAATGTTTTTAGTTTACAAAACTGTTCCTCCAGTGGTATCTGAAAGGGGATTGGGAGAGAGAGGAGATGCAAACCCGTAGAAGAAAAGAATATAGTTGGGAGTTTACCTTCAAACACAGCTTCAAGCTGTAATACTGCATTTGAGACTGATGAGTCAGTGAAGAAGGGTGGCAGTGTGGGAGTTCCTGCATGGGAGGCTGTATCCCCCAGCTGTGGCACTCATGAAGGATTTACTGTAGTTCACAAATGTGATGTAGCTAAGACACGGAGACACGGGTTTCTCTTTGCACCATTAGACTAAGTCCTAATGTAGATGAACAATTGTAGCATTGGTTGCAACTTTGCAATGCAGAGCCAGAAAATGTAAATCCTGCTTTTTATAAAATAGCCTTTATTTTTGACGTAGCTGGTTTAGATACCAAGGTTATTCAGACAGATGTATCAAGTGCTTATTTGATGAGATGTAACAGAGGGTATGCCCATCCCCTTGACAAGATCAAGCAAATAAATCAGCAGCCCAAAATTATACATCACTTCTGGAGGGTGAACTCTTTCCCATGTTAATTTGTCAGAATCAAAGACAGCTGGATCAGATGTTTATGCTTTCAGAGGGCTGGCAATAATTCTATAATCTGTTTCCCTCTTGCATTTTTTTGGGATTTATTTTTTGACAATGGTTTTGTTATGTTGCCCTCTGTCCCAAGGTAAAACATCTCAACACAGCACCTGCTGTCTGCTCTGAGCCACGCTGGTCACAATCCCAGGTCACCGATTAGAAGTATAAGGGGAGGAGGGAGAAGGATAGAGAGAAACATAAGGAACCTTAGCAACAGTAGGGCAGTAGCAAGGAAAAGGATAACTATGGGAAGGCAGAGGAGAAAACAGAAAAGAATGCACACAGAAGCTAAGAGCAAACTGAGCAACAGGAAAAACAGGAAGAAAGCAAGGATAAAGAGAAGAGGGAAGAGGAGAAGTAGGAACAAGACAGAGTAAGAGAAAAGGGAGAGCATGAATAAAACAAGAAAAAAGTGGTCGTGAAATACAGTCTGAGCCGTAATTTCTAATACACCAAAAGTTCTCCAGTGTCAAGGTTAAGAATATAAATAATTTGTGCAGTTGTGGCAGGAGAGGAGGGCAGGAAGACGATGAGCTGGAGTAGATTTTTCTCACACGTAGTCTCTGCTTTTATATTCTATACCCAGAAGCAATGTCTGGCCAGCCGTCTGAATGTAGCAAGACAAAAAGGTGGGGCCACACCCCACAGCACCAGCTATTTCTTTTCTTTCTCTTTAATTTCAACTTTAAGGATCTCTCCTTCTCCTGCTCTGGGGGATGGTGTCATACTAATGATCAGAGACTCCTTACTGGTTGCTCTCTGCATAACTGCAGGCTTAGCATCCTCCTGTGGCTTTTCCTTTTTAGCAGGGGGTGCAGGGGGGGACTGCAGGCTCCACAGGTTTCTTCTCCTCTTCTTTAGGCTTGGTCTCTGTTTCAGCTTTAGCTTCCTAGAAACAAGAAGTTTAATGTTTTCCAACACTGGAAAGAATACCAAAGAAATTCAGGAAGTAGTTCTAGTCTGCACATGCCATGGAAAGGCAGAGCATGACAACTGTATTAATGGTATGCAGCACATGTAAACTTCTATTCAGATGCTAAATATCGGTTTCTAAATGAAAAATGCAATTTCAGAATCAGAATATCAGTATAAAACCTAGGAAACACTTGTGGATATTAATAATATCTGCTTCTTACTAATATAGGAGGATGAAACAGACCCATTTTGGGGCACAGAACCCTTCCTTAGGTCTTGCCTGCCTTTATGTCCTTAAACTAGTGGAGAAAGAGAGAGTGTTACGAATCCTTGACATACTTCACACTGCCCCCATTCCTTTGCCAAGCCTATTTGCTAAGAAGTTCACAAATACACACTAAAATGAGCTGTATTTCTGCTCCAAAAGTATTGTTATAGTCATTGGTGTGAGCAAAGTGCAAAGTTCTTTATCTAGCTTAAATATAACCACAGCTATTTCAGCTATAAAGAAAAGAATTCTACCACCTTTGGGTAAATATGTAGAAGTGAGCAGGTTCTTATTAATGTTTCTCAGAACAGAGTATTATGTGGGAATTATTTTTCATCAGTTAAAACAACAGTTTTCTCATAAGTGCAAGATATTGGACATTTAATCAGTTTTAGCTGTGTGGGATACACTTCATATTTTGTCTTCAGGATTTTTAACAACCAGAGATCTGACACTGAATTGGAAAGTTCGCCATGTGCCCAAGTCAGCTGGATCAGATTACCATGTTTGGGTATTTCTGTATTTACTGTTGCTTACATAAAATTAGAAGATCAGATTTCTTTAAGGCCTTTGTAAAATCCATTTATCCTTACTTTCTTAGAGGATTTTTTGTTTGCTTGCTTTTTTCCTTGCTTTTGTTTTTTCTGGTCTGCATAAAGTCCAGGTTAAGAAAGATCGAGCCAAATTTTAGAATCAGTGTTTACAGAGATTAGGAGAAGTGGTTATATCTCAGCTACTGGGAGTTTTTGCTGTTGATTGCAGTAAGGCTGAATTTTCATTTACTCTGTTTGTCCAAGCCCTCTGAGTAGATCCTACTCTGTTTTCTGTGGCTTTACCTGAGTTTCTTGTTTCTTCAGCTGCAGCAGCTTAGCAAGGCCTTCTTTTCCTTTTCCTCCAAGCATTGCTTTAAACAATTTTGGAGTTTCCTTTTTCTGCCCAAAGAGACTGGCCAAGCCCCGTGGTTCTTGCACTGGTGGTCCTGGAGGAGGTTTCCCCTTCTGTTTCAGCAGCACCCTGGAGGAAGAAGGGGATAAGAGCACACAGCAGTGCTGTGAAACTGAGTGAAGTTCCTGCAAAGCTGAAATACCACATTTATGGTATTGAAGATCTGATGGCTCTTACTTAGTTCCCAGGTCAAGTGACAAGAGCAAAATTGGAAACAGTAAAGGTTTTGCTCTAGGATCTGGTAGAGATGGAGGCAACTGTTCAATTCTGGAGTTGCTTACCCACATCCTGGAGTATAAACAAGGGCTGGCTCAAATTAAGGAGTCACAAAAGAGAACAAAGAGAAAGATAAGGAAAGAAGAGATGTGGAGGGGGATGGGTGCCCCATGCAGAGATGGCAGTCTCTTATCTGGCTTTCTGGATGTGTATTCAGAGAGTATTTGGTGCTCCACCAGGACTCCAGTTGGCACTTTTGGAGGAAATACTTTACCAAACTAACTTCCAGCCTGGCTCATCTCTCATAGGTCAGGTTGGACAGTGGTACTTAGTTTTGGTCCTCTTCAGTAGAAGGAGAGACCCTGACTATACAAACACTGCTGCCAGCCTTGTGGCAGACTAGATTTTCACACTGTTCTGTAGCTGTACTGATTTGCAGCCATAGTGACAAGAACTGAGAATGAATAATGAGGGTAAGATTAGAGGAAAGATCTGAGATAGATGGGACCAGTAAAAAGCAGAGGGTTCCCATGCTTTCAGTTTCTATTAGATTAATGTACAGGTTCCAAGGCCACTTTTCTATCCTTGCAAAAGCCCTGACTTAAGTCCCTTTATGAGTGAGGACTATATTCGCAGTCTGAAGTATAGTAAATCCCATAATACTATAATTTTCTCCAGCATCTTGTACTTTGGGAATTTCAGAAGTGAAGGGTTTCCTTACTTTTTTTTTTCTTTAATTTAATTAACACAGTTTTAAAAAGGGTATACTTTAGCAGCTTGCATGGCTTTATTATGCAAAAAAGCATGCAGGGGTTATTGGGCAGGTGATAATAAAACAAATTTCTTTCTTGACTAAATCCTTTCAGTTTATTTCAAAGAGCCCTTTAAGGGTGTCAGAGGACCAAAAGGAACTCTAGTGGGAACCTTCCAGGACAGAGCAACTGGTAACTTCATTCCAAAACTGAGCATGAGAACAGTGCACAAATTTCCCCTTTGTGCCTAGTTTTGACAGAATTTGTGGATGCCTAGCCTGGTAAGGAACATGGCCTTAGGGGAGGTATTGCATATCTTTAAAATCAAATAGAATATCTTGTTTTTTAGTCAATATCTGGAGAGGTCTTTGAGCTCAACTGGGAGTGCCAATGCAAAAGGTGTATGATTAAGCTCCATGGTTGAGAAAGGCTGTCTGGAGGAAGCAGAATTTAATGGATGGGCAGAATATGCCTAGGGTGGGCAAGAAAGCAGCAGAGGCAGCGTGGGACAGAGAGACAGGAATAACAAGGTCATACTACTGTTTAGAGAGAAGCTGGAGAAAAGTCAGGAATGATTGTTGCTGGGGACCACTGGTCCATGCATTTGTTCCCCTTTTCTACCTGTTAATGCTAGTTTTGAAAACTGAGCAGTCAGCCCATTCTTTGTCTGGTTTCCTTGTCAAGATACTGTTGTTTGACTACCTGGGCTGTTACAACATGATGAATGCAGCCATTTGCTAGCCCTTCCAAAAAACAAATGTCTCTCCTGTGGTATGTTTAGTCTTCTCTGAGGAAATTTCAAGTCTGCGACCAACCTTCCAACCTTTGGTAGCAATTCCAGATGAGTAAAGGCCAGTAGGGGTGCTGAAGTACGCTAATAATGACAAACTGATTCAAATATTTGGATGTTTGACAAGGTAGCAAGGTACTCATTTTGTCATAATTTTATGACAAAATTTGACAATACTTTGCCCTTTCAAAGCTGTGAAAATGGTGATCCTAGCAAGCTACAGCCAAAGGAAGGTGAAAAGCAATCTTGGTTTGAAATCCCATTTTGGAATGCTTTTAAAATAAAATGCCCAGATATCTAATCTGTGTAGTTCCATCTTGTCAGGCCTTGCTTTCAATCCATTCCTAACTGCTGCTTAAGTTTTTAGAAATGCATACAAGTCTGTGGATGCATTGAAGCATATCTCTGTAGAATTAATTGCAAATGTTTTGTTGCATCTTTGATAGCTTATTCTTTAACTGATATCTGTCCTTTTCTTTCTTTTTTGATGATGTAAGAAGTCCTGATATGTATCCTTATCTCCTTATCTTTTTTTTTAATGTTACCTTAAATATAATGCATAAGGCAACTACATTCAGGAATTCATTCTACTTGCCACATTTCCACAACCCTTGGCATTCCTTCCAAGACCATTCTTTCAGCTAGAAACTACCAGGCCAATCTGACCCCTAACACCAAATGTGTTGGCAACTGTTTACTTTTTCAAGAAAGGAATGCAGATCATCTAGAAGTCACAACTGTCCATCCTGCAGCTAAATTATATGATTTAAAAACTGTTGTTAGGACATACTTAGCTTTCTTCATGAGAAGTTTTTCTGAGTCAGGATAATTCACCAAGATTTCATTGAGTGTTTTCTTGTCCAGAATGAAAAGGTTGGCAAAACCATGAGCCACCACGTTGGCAGTCCTTCGATTTCCTCCACCTGCAGCTAGTAGGCTGGAATGAAAACAAACACCATCAGTCACAGGGTTACTTGCCCTGGTGAGGAATCTCTCTGCTGGTGCTTCTCCATTAAAGTCAATGTAAAGCCCACTTAAGGAGCTGGCTGTTCTATCCAGTGTTAGCCCTGTGCAGTTAGGATTAGAAATTCCATCTCAGGAAGGCAAACTGTCACTGGTGGTCACAGGCATGTGTAGATGCCTAAGGACTGTGAAAAGTTTTGCTATTAGAGATAACCACAGCCCAGACTGCACTTGTTTTAGTTCTCATGCAAACTTGGCATTTCCTCAGTTTTATTGCTGAAATTATTTGCGTCAGTAGTAGAGCAGCATTATTTAGAGTGAATGAGTGATTCTCCCCCAAGGATTTTTTTTTCTGAGTGAGTAACTTCTGCGTGGCTCTAGTTTTTGGTTTTCTCATATACCACATCTCATGTTTAAATATTGGCCAGTTGAATGATACAGTTTAGGAAGGTCTTTCAGGCTGACAGTTACAAATGTGTCTGCCAGAAAAAGAAGGCTATTTTGCAAGGCATTAGACCAGTTTAGCTAGCAGCAGCTGGTAAGAAAAAATTAGATTTACAAGTAAAAATAAATTGTTCATCCTGCACCAAGCAATTGAAGAGACTTCACTTATCAGCTCTGCTGGTAAGTAAGAGAATTTGCATCTTGTTCTTAGTACTAAAATTGCTCTATCACTTTATTCAAGATCTACCCCAAAATTTGTCCTTTAAAGATTTCCCAGTGAATTAATATTTTTAGAGAGCATTTAGTATTATCTAAATTTAAAAGTAATTTAAAAAGATATTCTGAACCCCAGTAAAAAGGAATTAATACCCATCTGAAGTAACAATACAGGATATATATTGGTTTCAATATTAAAGCTATTTATAAAACATATTTCTAATAATTTAATCATATAGATAATATATTTAATTTATAAAGGATAGTAGGAGACCTCTGCAACTGTGTGTGCAAAGCTAGTTTTATGTGCCCAAAGAGAGTTTTTCTGCAACTCAAGACAGCAATCAATACATGGACTGAAAATGCAGTTTATCATC